>NW_014579026.1:23811-27438 GCF_000485595.1 Priapulus caudatus
CCGTCACCCGGCGGGGTCCGTGAACCGTGGTTTTACCACCCGGGCTGTCGGAGCTGGTGTTGCGAGTCTGTGTCGTACAGTAAACCAGCAAATGACGGGTGCGACCCGAGATACGCTCTCTGTAACCGTCACCGTGGCCCGCCCCACGGAGACGCGCCCGCGCCCGCTGGTGTTGTTACAAGGGCTGTGGAGATGGCGGTGTTCAGCGTGATCTACAGTAAGAGATAGCGCTCTCTGTAACCGTCGCCGTGTTGTTCCCAGGGCTGTGGAGTGGGTGTTCAGCGTGTCGTAGCAGTAGAGATACCGCTCTCTGCATAACCGTCACCGGTGTGTTTACAGGGCTGTGGAGCGGGTGTTCAGTGTCGTCGACAGTAGAGATACGCGCTCTCGTGTATACCCGTCGCACCCGAAACAGCCCAGCGGCGCGCCGGACCACCACGCCCTGATGTGTGTTTATCAGGCTGGTGGAGCGGGTGTTCAGATGTGTCTTACACGTAGAGATGAACGGCTCCTCTGTAAACCCGTCACCCGCGCACCGGGGTGTGTTTACAAGGCTGTGGAGCGGGTGTTTCAGTGTGTCTGACAGTAGAGATACGCTCTCTGTATACGTCACTGTTGTGTCTACCAGTAGAGATGACGCTCTCCCTGATAACCGTCACTGAGTGATGTCTATCAAGTAGAGATACGCTCTCATGTCACCGTCAACCCGGTACGAAGCCGTAGCCCCCGGGCAGTGTGTGTTTACAAGGGCTGTGGCCGCGGGTGTTCCAGATGCGTCTACAGTAGAGATACGCTCTCTGGTAACGCATTCAGCCATGTGTTTTACTAAGGTTAGTGGGTGTTCAGTGTGTACCTACAGTAGAGATAGACTCTGTGTAACCGTCACCGGGGTGTCGTTTACAGGGCTGTGGAGCGGTGTTGTTCAGCCGTGTCCTACATAGAGATCCGCTCTCTGTAAACCGATCGCCCATGTGTTACAGGTTTAGTGGGTGTTCAGTGGTGTCTACAGTAGAGAATACCGCTCTCTGTAACCGTCAACCATGGGTGTTTACAGGGCTGTGGAGCGGGCTGTTCAGCGTGTCTACAGTAGAGATACGCGCTCTCGTGTAACCGTGCACCGTGTGTTTAAGGGCTGGTGAGTGGGTGTTCAGTTGTCTAACAGTAGAAGAATACGCTCGTCTTAACCGTCGCCCGCGATGTGTTTACAGGGCTGTGGAGCGGGTGTTCAGTGTGTCTATCACAGTAGATGATATCGCTCTCTGTAACCGTCACCGCAGTGTGTTACCAGGACGTGGAGGCGGCGTTTTTTCAGTGCGTCTAATCATAGAGATACGCTCTCTGTTAACCGTCACCGTGTGTTTACAGGGCTGGTGGAGCCGGAGTGTTCAGCGTGTCTACAGTAATGCCGATACGCTGCTCTGTAACCGTCACCCCATGAGGGTGTGTTTACAGGGCTGTGGAGTGGGTGTTCAGTGGTCTAGCAGTAGAGATAACGCTCTCTTGTAACCGTCACCGACCGGTGTGTTTTTACAGGGCTGATGGGAGTGGTGTTCAGTGTGTCTACACGTAGAGATACGCTCACTGTAACGTCACCAGTCGTGTGTTTACAGGGAAGCACTTGTGGAGGACAGCGGTGTCTACCAGTAGAGATACGCTCTCTGTAAACCGGTCACCACTCGTGTGTTTACCAGGGCTGTGGAGCGGGTGTTCAGTGTGTCTACAGAGAGATAATACGCTCTCTGTAGGCCGTCACAGTGTGTTTACCAGGGCTGTGGCAGGCGGGTCGTTCAGCGTGTCGCTACAGCTAGAGATACGCTCTCTGTAACCGTTCATCCCCACCGCGGTGTGTTTACAAAGAGCTGTGGAGCGGGTTGTTCAGTGTGTCTACATAGAGGATACGCTCTCTGTAGCCGTCACCGTGTGTTTGAAAAGGGAGTGGGTGTTTCAGTGTGTCTACAGTAGGAGATAAACGCTCTCCTGTAAACCGCAGCCGGGACGCGTGTGTTACAGGGGCTGTGAGTGGGTGTTCAGCGTGTCTACCAGTAGAGATACCCTCTGTAACCGTCATCCCGTTTTTACAGGACTGTGGAGCGGTGTTCAGTGTGCCCTACAGTAGAGATGCGCTCTCTTAACCGTACACCTGGTGTGTTTACAGGGCTGTGGAGGCGGGTGTTCAGTGTGTCTACAGTAAGAAGATACGCTCTCTGTAACCGTGGCACGGTGTGTTTACAGGGCTGTGGAAGTGGGTGTTCAGTGTGTCTACAGTAGAGATACGCTCATCTGTAACCGTCACCACCAGTGTGTTTACAGGGCTGTGGAGCGGGTGTTCAGTGTGTCCACGTAAGACGATACGCTCTCTGTAATCGTCGCCCAGTGTTTATACAGGGCTGTGGAGTGGGTGTTCAGATGTGTCTACAGTAGAGATACGCTCCTCTGTAAGCGCGTCACCGCGTGTGTTTAACAGGCTGTGAAGTGGGTGTTCAGTGTGTACTACAGTAGAGATATCGCTCCTGTAACCATCACTGTGTGTCTATACAGTAGCAGATGCGCTCTCATGTAACCGTCACCAGGGTGTGTTTTACAAGCACTGTGAGCCCTGGGTGTTCAGTGTGTCTACCAGTAGAGATACGCTCTCATGTACCGTCACCGTGTGTTTTGCAGGCTATGGGAGTGGGTGTTCAGTGTGTCTACAGTAGAGATAACGCTTCTGTAATCGTCGCCGAGTGTGCTTTACAAGGGCTGTGGAGTGGGTGTCAAGCCCCCCCCGCGCGCGCACACCTCACCTTTGGTGGTGAGCAGGTTAACGAGGTTGCGGCGCGTGTACGTCTCGCTCAGACACACGTAGGTGATCTCACAGCGGTTTCCCGCCTGCTGCTCCTTCTCCTGCACGAACTGCGCTAGCTTCTTGGCGACGTACGTCTTCCCGACTCCGCTCGGACCGTAGAACACGAGGCTCCGGTACTGGTCGATCTGAAACAAGAGAGCGTGTCGGCGTCGAAAAGGAGTGCGTTGGCCTCGAAAACAAGAGAGCGTTGGCATCGAGAACAAGAGAGCGTGTTGGTGTCGAAAAACGAGACAGCAAGTCGGCATCGAAAAGGAGTGTGTTGGCGTCGAAAACAAGAGAGCGTGTTGGCGTCGAGAACAAGAGAGCGTGTTGGCGTCGAAAAACGAGACAGCGAGTCGGCATTGAAAACGAGAGAGCGCATCGGCATTGAAAATAAGAGAGCGTGTCAGAGTAAAAAACAAGAGAGCGTGTCAGCGTCAAAAACAAGAGAGCGTGTCCGCGTCAAAAACCAGAGTATGTCGGTGCAGAAAATAAGAGTGTCAGCGTCAAAAAAGAGAGAAAGAAAGAGACAGCATTGAAAACAAGATGGCATATCAGAATTAAAAACAGGAGAACATCTTAGTGTTGCTCGGAAAGGCAGTTTGCTATCTTCTGCGTGGCAAGGAGCTAAATACAGAGATGCCAACACTTTTCTGAGCAAACTGTAGTGAGGATGTCTGATATCTGTAGTACGAGGGTCACGCAGTGACCCGAGTATGCATAGGAGTTCGGGGAATGCCCCCCCCCCCAGAAATTTTTTGATTCTGAGATGCAATTTCCTGCATTCTGGGACCCAAAATGAC
>NW_014579026.1:32204-43510 GCF_000485595.1 Priapulus caudatus
ATATTTTTTTTTACTTTATTGTAAATTACACGTATAATCACCAATTTACACTTAATTAATTACATTAATTACGCTTCAAGAGTTACGTCTGATTACCACGATGTACGTCGGTTTAACTGATGGCTTCGGATTAAACGAAAACCATAACTAATGACTACTAACGATGACGAAAAAAACGTGACTAATAAATCAAGTGATCAATCGCATCTTTGGAAATGTTTTCGAAACGACATTGCAATCACAAGACACTTCCACACGGCTTACAAACAGTCTCCAGTTTCAACTGTTGCTGTTACTTACTAATTCTGTACCCCCTCTCGCCATCTCCGGCTGTTACTTCCTAATCCTACACCCCCCTCGCCCATCTCTGGCTGTTACTTCCTAATCCTACACCCCCCTCGCCCATCTCTGGCTGTTACTTACCGATGGCGCACTCCCTGACGCTGTCGAAGCTCAGTCCGAGACCCACGACCTCCCCCTCTCCTCCTCCTCCCGCGTCCGCGCTATCGGATGCGCTCTTGTTCGCGCGGCGATTCCGCACGCCGTCGCCGACGGCGCCAAAGTGCGCCACCACCAGGTTGCGCACCGCGTCCTCGAGAACAGGCCACGTGGTGGCGCCACTCACCGTCACCGTGCCGACGACGACGGCTGTGTCGGAGTAGCCGCCGGACGCCGTGTCGTCGAGCTCCATGGCAACGACGCAGACGCGATCCTCGCTGCTCTCTGCAAGCGCAAAAACACGGTGCTGCCATCTAGCGACGATAAACACAAGCTTACGCGCTCGAGAAAATAATTTTATTGTAATTTATTGTTGATAAAAATGAATAATAAATTGGAGCTTTGCGTCGGCAGATGGGAAGGGTGCTGCGATCTATTTACAACAAAATCTAGATTGTGTAAAAATTATGTGTTAAACACATGAGCATCGCACGCACCGATGTCATTGAGCAGCTCTCGGCAGGTTGGCGAGGCGATGTCCAGGGGGCGCTGTCCAGCCTTGCAGCGATCTTCGAGACGCACGAGGTTGTGAGCATGAAGCACCTCTAGACACTCCTGTAATAATTATATACAGACATGTACGTGTGTGTGCGTGCGTGTGTGCATGAAGCACCTCTAGACACTCCTGTAATAATTATATACAGACATGTACGTGTGTGTGTGTGCGTGTGTGCGTGCATGAAGCACCTCTAGACACTCCTGTAATAATTATATACAGACATGTACGTGTGTGATGTGTGCGGTGTGCGTTTGCATAAAGCACCGTTCTAGACACTGCCTTATTAATTAAACCAGACATGCTGCGGGTGGGTGCCTGCGATACGTGTGCGTGACGTGCGTGTGTGCGTGGTGCCTGCGTGGTGCATAAGGCGAGCCTAAATAGACAACCCTGTAATAAAATAATATCAGGACGATGTACGTTGTGTGCGTGTGGCGTGCATGAGCAGCCTCTAGACACTCCTGTAATAATTATAACAGACATGTACTGTGTGTGTGTGTGTGCATGAATCACGCTCTAGACACCCTGTAATAATTTATACTATTCAGACATGTACGTGTGTTGCGTGCGTGTGTGCGTGCATAAACACCTCTCGACAGCAGGGAACTGTAATAATTTATAATAACAGACATTAGGTGTGTTGTGTGTGTGCATGAAGCACGGCCCTAGAAACTCCTGTAATAATATATACAGACATGTACTTGTGTGTTCGGTAGCGTGTAGCGAGAAGCACCTCATAGACACTGCCTGTAATAATATAAATACAGACATAGTATCCGTGTGTGAATGCGTGCGTAAGTGAGCATGGAAGGCACCGTCTAGACACTTCTGTAATAATTAATATAACAGACATGGTTACGTGTGTGTGCGTGGTGTTGCGTACGTGCGTGTGTGAGCACGAGCACCTCAGACACTCCTTACTCATAATACAGACATGCACGTGTGTGTGCCATGCCGTGCCCGGTGTGCACGTGTTACTTGTGCATACTACAAGCATGATATATATGATGGTGTGTGTGTATACATGTCCCAATTCAAACGCCATGTGTTAATGTCACTCATAAGAAACCTTTAGAGCGGTCGTGTTCTCCCATTGCTCCTCTAAATATAACGCCGCCACGCACCGACAACCAGGATTCTGTTCACGCCCGCAACGCGACGGCTACGGGCACGCACCAATATGTATAAGAAGCATAAATCTCTCACACCATAACCGTGAGGCATTACATTCGTATTGTTATCCCTGAGAGCCTATAGATGGAGCCACTGTCACCCCATGGTTGTTACCTTGGAGGAGAGCCGCGCCGCTATGTGTGTCATCGTGTTGCCGCTGTTGTCGACGAGCTCGCCAATAGAGGGCGCTCTCTCTGGCGAGCGGCGCGACGCGGGAGTCGTCGAGTCAGAGACGCTCAGCTGTTTCACGGCCGTTTTCTCGGGCGATTTCCGATATGGACTCCGATACGGAATGAACCTGGAAGAGGAGCAAAGGGCTTGCAGTCTCCGAAATGGAATGGTGCAAGATGGAACTTGACTAGGACATTCTTTTCTAGTGCCGGAAGATGTCAATAGGGGGCGCCATACAACGAATTAGTACAGTATGTGTTACGTACTTAGATAAATAGATAGATAGGTGGAAAGATAGATAGATTAAAAGATAATTAGATAGATAGATAGAAAAATAGATTAATAGATTGAATGATAGTTAGTTAGATAGATAGATGGATAGATACTAAAATAGATACGCACACAGACAGAAAGACAGATAGATAGATAATAGGTTTTGCGAGTAAAATTTGGCCAAAATAGCATACGCCGATATAAAATTGAAGTTGTTAACATATTTACAATTGCAACTTCATAGTACGCGCACATCATAAACGCAAAATAAAACTAGACAGAGTGCACTCACGGAGAGTGCATACCTCCGCCAGCGACATACGCCATACGACTCACGAATACACGAATAACCCACGATATACGCCAGCGTACTGACATGTACACGCTGGCTTGCTGGCTTGCTGCTCGCTCGCTCGTAGCAGCCGCTCGTTGCTGCTGCTCGCTCACATGTACACGCTCGCTGGCTCGCTGGCTGACGCGCTAATATCGATCGCGCAAACACACGAACACACGAACACACGCACACACGCACACGAGAGCGAAAACATAACCTCCTCCAACTGCGTTGGGCGGAGGTAATGACCAGTAGCTTACACATCGTCATCATTAGTAAGTACTTCACGATCGCGATCTTCACATATTCGCAATCTCACACGTACTTGTCGGGGGACTTGCGATGCCAGGGTGCGTGAGCGCTGAACAGCGGCAGCTGCTTCGTCCGCCGAATCACCACCTCCAAGCATTCCGGCTGGTCGTCCTGTATCGCCGAGTGCAGCGGAGTGGCGCCCTCCTGTGACGATAGCGAGAAGCGTTAGCGACGGCAACACATTGCTTTCAACCCTCTATCTCGTCTTCATGTACATGTATACACCGGGTTTTTTTTCTTTCACAATTTTAGATAATTCTAGCTTTATTTGTTTTAAATCTCGACCCTATTGTACTTCCTGTTCTTTAAAACATTGTATGTTTTTGATCCGAGTTATTGGAAAGTTATTCTTGATCCCATTACTTCCAAATATTGACACGATTCGACATAATACAAATAATGCCATTCAATTCATACACCACCGAACAATGATCCCTAATTCTCACCAAAGCACACCCTCCCTCTTCACATCTGCCCGAGTATCATGATTCACACCCCTCCCCCTCCCATTAAACCTTGTTCCCACCCCCTTTCTAAAAACCTATTGCCACCCCCACCCTCCCACTCAGTGAACACTGCTCTCCTACCTTGTCTTTCACTATGCACGCAGCTGGCGCCGCCATTAGTAGCTGTTTCACACACTCGAGGGCGCCGGCGGACGCGGCAAGGTGAAGAGGCGTCTGTCCGTTAGCGTCCTGCATCGCGGCGTCTGCCCCGCGGTCCAGCAGCAGCCGCAGACACCTGCGGTTAACGAACCACACCTGTTAACGAGCTGCTGTCTACCTGGCAGGTACACCTGTTAGCGACCTGCATCGCGGCGTCTGCCCCGCGGTCCAGCAGCAGCCGCAGACACCTGCGGTTAACGAACCACACCTGTTAACGAGCTGCTGTCTACCTGGCAGGGACACCCGTTGGCGACCTGCATCGCGGCGTCTGCCCCGCGGTCCAGCAGCAGCCGCAGACACCTGCGGTTAACGAACCACACCTGTTAACGAGCTGCTGTCTACCTGGCAGGCACACCTGCTGAATGACTATCACGCTGTTTACGAGACCATATTTATAAAATGACAAATTTGCACGAAATAAAATTTCATACAATCGCACCATGTTTATCCACAAACTCTTACCCATCAGGGAAAAAATGTAAAATTTATTTTTCGAGGGCTACTTTTCGAGCTCGCGTGCATGAAAATAGCACTCTGCTCAATTTGTTGCTGCATTGACCCTTCTATGCAAATTTCCGGTGGCATCTTGTTTGGTCAGTTGTCGGGCTAAATCGCCCCGAGCTCCCTGTGTATTTTTTTACAACTCACTGTTAGCGAACATTATCCTATGAATTGGCGATAATATATAATAATATAAATAATATAATAATAATATCATGTTTGCGTATTGTCTTAGCGATAACTTCATGATTAGTTCAACATCCAAAGATGATGAGAAACGATAATATCAGAATCTAACGATCCAAAGATCAGGATTACGTAAGCATCTAAAGATATTACTCGATAGCGTAGATATCTAAAGAACATAATCAGCATCAACATTTAGGTCATATTCGAAAACCTAAATAAACTAACAGTTTTATGAGATGAAGAGTACTTAAAATAATTATTGTAATTTAACTACTTGCAATTAAGATAGAATGACCTTAATAATGAATAAATGAATTAATTACCGGGTACCGAGTAGATTTGATGCAATATGTCCGTACAAGCGGTTTTCGGAGAAGAACTCAGTTGTGCTCAGCGCGAACGAAACAGTAAATTCCCGCCGCGATACAGGTGCGATGATCTCGGGGGCGAAATCAATTCGCATTGCAAGAGGATCTATTCACTGTGTGTTGTCTGCGTTGGGCGGCGGTGCTTCGTAGGGTGTGCCGTACTGTTGGTTGGTGATCCGCTATATTGGCGTGGATGTGGAGAGCTGAGTTTGACTCCATTTGTGTGAGTTCTCGTGCTGTTGACTTTACTCGTCTGCGGGGGGCCCTGCCTTCGGTTCTGATGTTCTACGCGCAAACAGTTTTCGCTGGAATAGCACCAAGTATCGCGCGGTAAGCCACTGGGATGTTGTGTGTAGCGTAGTGTGGCTGGATACATATTTGGATTTGATTTCAAGCTTCATTGCCCATTGTCTCGCTTCTCACGCGCGCTTGCCGTCGTCCTCCTCTCTCTTCTCTCGTCTCGCAATTCTCTTCTCCCTGTCCGCTCTCCCTCGTGCTCTCGCTCTCCTAGTCTTCACATTCTGTCGTCTCATGTTCCATGTCATGCTCGGTTGTCTATATTCCCACCTGATCTGCCCTCGGGTCTCTCTCTCGCCTCACTTAATTCTCTGCTCGTCTGTCTCTCTACTATCTCTCTTCTCTCTTCTCTTCTCTCTCCTCTCTCCCCTCCATCTCTCTCTCCTGGCCCCTCTCCCTACCTTTGTCTCCTCGTGCCTCGTACGATCTGTTCGGTTGGCATTGTTCTTGAGAGGCATGTGAGCATATAAGCATGGTGTTCATTGGAATAGTCCCTATGGAGTGCGAGTATTTGACGATCCAAGGCGCTGGATTCATGCTATGACAGCGCTGTTGCAGTTTTCTTCTACTGTCAAACCGGTGTGCTGTCAGTCAGCTGCAATCAAACAAACAACCAGTAAGTACAAACAAACAAACACCATATACAAATCAATTGTTTGAACAAGTATCAACGTCAGTTAAACGAAATCAACCATAAGCTAAAGCCACGCTGGAGAGCACAGACGATGTTGCAATACAAGGGCTAATGGGGTTTTTTGAATACGAGACAGGTAATCACCTGTGCCCATGTGGTAAGAGTTCGTGATTTATAGATGATCAGGTCGAGATCTGTACGTCAGTGTGTTAGCTACTTTTTTAAAAAGTTCATTTAAGTATATCATCTTCATCGTGAAAACCCTATTTCACTTAAGAACGTCGTACTGTTTGATGTGATACCATTTTTATATGAAGCATTTGTGCAAAAATTATCGATATGAGTGGGAAGGAGCTGCTCCATTCTGTCTCCCTAGAATTGAATAATATTATCTTGTACATGAAGGAGGAAATCAGTACCTAAGAGTGATGTCAGCAAACCTCCTAGTAGATTTCATGGTAAATACTGCTACATCCAGCTTTAATCAATAAACAAGAAGTTAGTTGTCGTGTTCTCGTTCATGTGAACTCGGCAACGTTCTGCTTGCATGTGCGAGGCACGCTGTAATGCTTATTTAACGAAGCTCCGGCATATTGTTAATTTTTACCTTTTAACATGTCGACTGAAAATCGTTGAATACATGTTAATTGTTTATTGATTGCGCTTTGACATTTTCTACAAGATGTAACTGCACAGCAAGAATCCAATTATAGTGTTATCATAATAACGGATTTCTATCGATGGTGCACGAAACCACCCGCCACACAAATTACAAGAGGAATGACTGTAGGCAACAACCACAACCAACACAACAACAACAACAACAACTAGTACCTAACCGAGCAGAACATCTCAATCCAAACCACACAGGCAAGCACGTGTTTATCTAACATCTGTATGCGCCAAAATATTGTATGTAAAGTAAACCACTGACTTTTTGAAAGCCTACCGCCATATTATATATCCATGCATGCTGCGAATGACCTTTCACTAGGAATTTTGAATGAGATAGTGGATATCTGCTTCGTGCAATATTATCAACTCGATCACAACAAATTATTAGCATACCAACACGTTCGTGTAGCAGTGGTATTCTACGAGACATTCGCTTCGCCACACAACTAATGCATGCAGCCTAAAGAAGCATAGTGCAAGAAGACATTCTATAATACCATCTCCTTAGCGTCGGTTCTCCATAACAATCTGAAAGAAAAACGCAGTGCTGCCTTTCGAGGAAATTGGTAAAGAATCGAAAAGCGCGAACTAACCAGCAATACTACACGACGATCCTAACGAAAACGCAACACTGCCATACAAACAGAGAATAACGACAAGCGCGACACATGACACAAGCTGACAACATCACACAAACCATCAAGATGCACCACGGCGCGCAACGCACGCAGCACGCACGCAGCACGCATGACGCCAGCGACGCAACACACGACACTACACCTTCACATAGCCCTACAGGATGACAACAACCACAGTGGTGACTAAGCCGTGACAAGTCACAATCGCAGCCAGTGGTACAACAACCACAGTGACAAAGCTGGTGGACAAGCACAATTCGCAAGCCAGGGTGACATACAACCACAGTGACAAAGCTGTGACATAGCAAAATCGCCGAGCCAAAGGGTGACAACAACCACAGTGACAAAGCTGGTGACAAGCACAATCGCAGCCAGGGTGACAACAACCACAGTGACAAAGCTGGTGACAAGACAATCTGCGATGCCAGGGGTGATAACTCGACAAGCAAGCAACTCGTACGACGGTGACGGAAGGTCACGGATGACAACGATCGTGGGGTTTGTGACACTTCACTACGGCAACAATCGCCTCTCTTGCCAACTACAAGGATATGAGATCGTGCAATCACACTCTACACTGGCTAGACATCACACGGTGAGAGTTCCAAGCATTTACTCCATGCATTCACAGCGCGACTTCGCTACACTTGCCAGATAACATGGTGATCGTTCAAGCAATCGCTCCATGCATTCGCTACACTTGCCAACTAGCACGGTGAGACTGCACATGCTTTCTCACAAATTGTCTCACAAAGGGAGAGATAGTGATCCGCTAGGGACGGCTCTGATTGGCCTTAATTTTGTCCTCTTATTTATTGTTTATTATTTTTTGCTAATGTTTGTTTTATTGTAGAATTATGTTTAGGGGTTACGATTATGGTTAGGTTGAGGGTTAAGGGATAGTAGGGTTAGATACGGGTTTTAGGTTCTGATATATGTCACAGACACACTCAAATAATGGCCCAATTAGCATATCACATCTCCCCTGAGACCTACTACTTCTCACGGTACGTGCATGCGCTACGCTCGATAGCTACACCTACACACAGCTTCACCGCATCCATGATTACCTGTCCAGGGTACGTTACAGGTGGCATTATAGAATCATCACCACCACGATAGTTCGAGTTCGATTTGTGCCAAATTCCCTCGTTAGTGAATCGTTGTCACATATTGAGATCAACCATCTTCTCTCAGCCAACTCGACAAAACTCTCTCCTCTTCTAATTGGCTACGAGACCCAAGAATGACCAAACCAAAAATGACCTAACCCAACAATTACCTTTCCTAACAATGACCTCACCCAGCAACGACCTAACCGATAGCAATGACCCTCACTAAACAATGACCTAAACAAGCAACGACCTCAACAAACAATGACCTCGATGCCGAGCAACAAAGCCCTACAGCTCGATAGCAATGACCTCACTAAACAATGACCTAACAAGCACGACCTCAACAACAATGACCCTAACGCAGACCACCTCAAAACAGCCAAAATGCAGGAGGAGCAAACGCTTTCTCTCTATCGAGACAATCCGTAGTACGAGACCCACTAACACAGACCCCGCGACAGAGATGCGTGGAACAGCCGGAAACCATCCCAGCATTCGACGGTTAGTCAGTGAAACAATAACGGAGCCGTGCACACCGAGTTTCGACAGTTAGACGAGTCGGTTTTTCGCCGGTTAGTAAACAAACACACAGACAGACACGGGGGACGCGAAATCGCTCGCGCTGTTAGTGCTGGTTAGTCCGAAAACGACGGCGGGGTCGCCGCGGCGACGAACGCGCGCGTCGCGATTTACCTGTAACCATGGATACGAGCAGCTGCTGCAGGTCCGCGAGCTCGGGCCCGAAAATGTCGAGATTTTCTTCGCCCTCGAGGTGGCGCCCCCACTCCACCCCCTGCGCGGCTTCGCGCATGCCAGTCCGCCGGCCTATCGGCTCGCAGTCCGCCGGTGCGCCCGCTTCCGACACCGCGGCGCAGGGGCGACGCCGGCTTCGCGCAGCAATGATCGGACAGGAGGAGTCTGCGAACGTCGCGTGGCTGCTGCCCGCCGCCACCTTCAGCACGGCTTGTTGGCGAGCACGGGGCGGCAGCGCGCCGCCCCAGCCCGCGCCCCCGCCGACCCGTGGCTCTCGGGCGGAAGCTTCGGGGGGACCGCGGCGACGACGGGCGACGCCAGCCGCGACAGGTCCGCGAAACGCTCGCGGCTTCCCGCGCTCGCGTCGCGACATGCGAAGGGGGCGCCAAGCCAAGTCGTCGGTCGGCGTCTTCGCGCCGGCAGCCACCCGCCAGGCCTCAGTCGTCGCGGTCGTCGTCGCGTCGCGGCGACGGGATGCAGCGCGGCGTGGCCTTGCTGGCGATCGGTGCGTGACGCGTGCCGCTCCGCTCGGGCGGGTGCGTGACGAAGCTTACGCTGCACCACGCTCGCCTCAGACGCAGGCGGGCTCCCCCGCCCGCCATCGCCGGGGTCCCCGCAGCGACGCGCGACATATCCGTCGCCGACCCTCTGTAGGGCTTCGACGCGACGCACGAGGCCGGCGCCCGCGCCGCCTTCCCTTCCTCCAGCGTGGCGCGTGCGGCGCGATTCGGACGGGAGCTGTGCCGCCCTTTCTCGCCTCGTCCATCATTACCTTGGCGCGACCACTCGCCGCGCAACGGCATCCGCGATGCGCCTGCAGACAAGAGAGAGAGCAACGTCATGGCGACGACTCGTAGCCATGGGCGAACATCAGCAACGCAATAGTGGAACAGCTGTATCAATGATCATCCCGGTACACACTTACGATGATTCACCCATGTTAGCTCCCAAGTTTGGTACCAAGCTTTTTGTTCTTCCTCCCTCGCCTCCCCCCCGCCTCCTTCCTCCTCCCCCCCTCCCCCGGCGCCTCCATCCTACCTGCAGCCGCTCGCACGCACGCTCCGAGCCGCAGCGATCGTCGCTCCCTCCCTCCCTCCCCCCCTTCTCCTCCGCCATCCTACCTCACCCCCTCGCTCCCCCACCCCCATCTCTACCCTACCTCCGCTCCCTCCTCCCCCGCCCAACCCATCCTCCCTCCCTTTTCTCCAATCCTCCGCCCCGCCCCATCCTACCGTCCCTCTGCTCCCCTCCTCCCTCCCTCCTCCCCCGCCCGCCAAACGCGCACGCGATCGCTTCGCTCTCCCCCTCCACCCTCACTCCCTCCCCCCACCCATCCCTCCTCCCAGCCGCCACGCTCCGCGTCGCTTCGTCCTCCCTCCTACCCCCGCCTCCATCCTACCCCCTCCCTGCCCTCCTCCCCGCCCCCACATCCTACCTGCGCCCTCAGCAACGCCGTCCAGCCGCACGCGGCGATTGCCCTCCTCGCTCCCTCCCCCTCCTCCTCCTCCTCCTCCCTCCATCCCTCCATCCTACCTGCAGCCGCTCGCAACTACTCCGCCTCCAGCCCGCAGCGAATCGCGTCGCTGCTCCCCCTCCTCCTCTCCCTCCAGTCCACCGCCCTCCCCTCCTACTCCCTCCTCCCTCGCTCCCCTCCCCCCCCTCCATCCTACCTCAGCCGCTCGACACGCCTCCAGCCGCAGGCGACATCCGCGCTCGCCCTCCTCTTCCCTCCCTCCCTCCTCTCCGCCCTCCCTCCCTCGCTCCTCCATCCCTACCTGCAGCCGCTCGCGCGCCGCTCAGCCGTCAGCGTCGTACGCTTCCTCCATCCACGCATCAGCGCGCCCGTCTACGCTCCGCTGCTGCCACCGCGGACGCCGCTCGCGTCGCGCCTAAGGCGACCGCCGACCACGAGCAGGGAGACAGACTGCGTCGCTCGGCGACCATGGCGGAGCAAGGCGACCGTGCTTGTGGCGGCGCGGTGCGCCTGCTCGGTGGCGGGCGAGCGGCTCGCAGCTCCCCTCTCAGCGTTTCTAATGTTGCCTAAGCGCGCTCCCTGATCCAGCTGTGAGAGAGAGAGAGAAAAGGTTAACAGGCGATGAGGGAATGAGAGATGAGAGAGAGAAAAGGTTACAGCTGAGAGGGAGAGAGAAGAGAGAGAGAGAGGAGAGAGCAGAGAGAGAGAGAGAGAGAGAGAAGAGAGAGAAGAGGAGA
>NW_014579026.1:43535-45039 GCF_000485595.1 Priapulus caudatus
TCCTCCTCTCCCCCTTCTCTCTCCTCACCTTCGTGGCATTTTCTAGAGGCAGTGACAAAAGCATTGGTCATGATAGGTCCTAGAGCAGTATTTACATCCAAGCGCGATTCATCTAACAGCGACTTCAGTTTCTCACTGTCACCGCTGTCAGTAGCTGCAACAAACAAACAACCAGTAAACAAACAAACAACCAGTAAACAAACAAACAAACAACCAGTAAACAAACAAACAAACAACCACCTGACAGAGAGTGCAAACAATGGCAATGGGGTGAACAACAGGAACACCTGCCCATGTGAAAGAGTTGAAGATGAGTTGAAGATGACTGGTCCGAGATCACGTCATGTTAGCAACTTTTTAAAAAGTTCATTTAAAATCATCTTCATCGAAAATCCAGTCACAACGACGTCGTTACTTACCATTATAAAGCATTTGTGCAAAAATATCGATAGATGGGGAAGAGCTGTCCATCTCTACACTAGATGAACTACCTGTACAGAAGGAAAACACACAAGATATGTCACAAACTCTCTAGATACTGTAAAACTCTACATACAGCTTTTAATCAAAAACAAAATAGTTGTCGTGTCTCGTCATGGTAACTTGTCAACGTTTCTGCTTGCATGTGCAGGCACGCTTAATGCTTATTTAACGAACTCGCAAATTTATAATTTACCTTTACACGACTAAACTTGATTACATGTTGACATTTTATCCATTGACATTTGATTACAAGTTAACTGCACAGAAGAATCCAATTATATTTATCATGATAAAGATTTTCTATGATGTGGCACGAAATTATCACACACAAATACAAAGCAATACTGTCGCAACGACAACAACAACAACAACAACAACAACAACAACAACAACAACAACAACTACTACCTAACACAGACATCTCGATCAAACCACACACAAACACGTGTTGTACGCTAACATCTATCTGTATGGGCCAAAAAATGTTGTATGAATTAAAACCACTGATTTTTGAACCCACCACCATATATATACGCATGCATGATGCGAATACCTTCACAGGAATTTTGAATGAGATAGTGGATCTCTCTTCGTGCAATATTATGCACGTGCACAAATATTAGCATACAACACGTTTGTGTACAGTGGATTCTACAACAGTTCCTTCCCACACACATGCATGCAGCCTAAAGAAGCATAGTGCAAAAGACATCACGCCCTTCCCACACACATGCATGCAGCCTAAAGAAGCATAGTGCAAAAGACATTCTAACTACCGTCTCTTAGCATCTGGTTCTCATCGCAAACTATCGCATGCTGCCTTCGAGAAATGTAAAGAATCGAAAAGCGCGAACTAACCAGCAATAGCTACACCGATCGCAACGAACGCAACACTGCAAACAAACAGCAGAATAACACAAGCCGACAAAGACACAGTGACACATGCACACAAACACAAATGCACGCACGCGCGCACGCACGCACGCACGCACGCACGCACGCACGCACGCACGCACGCACG
>NW_014579027.1:0-8229 GCF_000485595.1 Priapulus caudatus
GCTCCGATGATACGCGCGTCTACCAGCTCCGATGATACGCGCGTCTACCAGCTGATGAGCTCCGATGGTACGCGTGTCTACCAGCTGATGAGCTCCGATGATACGCGCGTCTACCAGCTGATGAGCTCCGATGATACGCGCGTCTACCAGGGCGCTGGCTGCCGCGTTTTACTAACGTCCGCTAAAAGTTATTCGTTAACCGACGAAAGTTGTTCGTTCGAGGCATACCGAACAACTATACCGAATAACCTTACCGATCAACTTTACCGAACAACGCGTTTTACGAACGCTTCGCTATGCTCTCGCTATTTAGCGAACAACTTCGCGTCACAGTCGTGGCACTGCGTGCGCGCGCGTGTGTATATGTATGTGTTCGTGCGTGTGTGTGCGTGTGTGTAATAACGAATAACTTTAGCGAATGGAGCTTTGTGAAACACGCGCGGACGTGCTATTCGCTATTTACCGCAGCTCCGATGATACGCGTGTCTACCCTTTTGCCCCGTCAGGCCGCGGGCAACCGTTAAGCGCGAGCCCTGATTCAATCCATAAATGTAGCTAGATGTATTTAATTATATTTAAAGTTTATTTTAGTTTTATTATAAATAGTAACATGTAAGGTAGGCACTGAGAATAATTTACAATACACCGCTTTACCTCTATCGCACGCTTTTTGGCTGCTCTAGCCAAGCTTGCTAGCCTGGGTTTTACAGCTGTTTTTAAAGGGTGTGAATAGGAAGGGTACGGTTCCCGGTTTAAGTTGGGGATTGTGAGCTATTTCAAATTTTTTTTGGGCGATGGTTGACTACAAAAGAAAATTATAAGCGTCTATAATAGACATTCGTTTCTTAGTCCATATTATGATAGCCATATTAATTAGCCGAATTCTATAGTACTATTAATTAGTATTACTATTACCTCAGTGAAGCAGTTATCCGTGAAGTGGTTGGAACAAAGATAAACCACTGAAGGGAGGTTGGTCTTTGGTCTCCCAATTTTCCTGAACCAAGCCTCCCTTACTTGAGAAGTTGCCCGTTTCGGCAACCTATGAAACGATATTGGTGGACGGCTGGACCCGGCATGAGCTCCTGCTTGCCATGTAATTGGATACTCACTAGTTGCCGAGCAGCCCACGGCTGCGCACGTAGGCATGACTATTTAGTCCTATAATTACCATAATTATGTTTATTAAAACAGTCAACAAATCCATGTTTAACCCTCCTCTTGAGGGTCAAAAGGTTATCAGACACTTACTCTTCGCACGTCAAAGGAAAGTAGATTTCATGGTCCTTTCAATAAAGTGATAAAAATGGTAGGTCAGCGCTGAAACAAAAAAGTTTTGCACTCGGTCCTTTAGACCATGTCCTCAAAAAATGTCTGATATCTGACCTTTTCCCCACTGCCCTTTGACCTCCAATTTCGCGCTGGGTTTACTCCCCATCACACTATACATCAAATATTAAGAGCGTAGGTCAAGATTCCGTTGAGATTTGTGCCGCCATTCCGTATTTCCTCCTATACCTTAAAGGAATTCTTCACACTACACCAAACCTGGTTGATACTAGTGCAGTTATATGTGAATAAATAATAAAATATATTTATACCAATTTGTTTTTGTCTTCCTTGTTAATTCGCCGTTGCAATAGTGCTTTAGCTAGGCAAGATAGAGATGTCAGAACGCTGCCATGTTTTTCTGCCACCAGCGGGCCAGCAGTATGAATGACCAATGTTCTATTGTTTCCCCCGCTAACGATGTATGAGAATATTGAATTTTTTGTCTTGCATTATTCAGTATTTTTTAGAGTGTTTTATATCATAATTCGGTGTGTTACAAAACCAAGATCAAAGTTGTGAAATGTCCGATTCCGGTGACAGAGATTCTTCAGACGACATCGATGTGTATTTACCTAATTTTAGCATTCTACAACCATATTCGTTTGAACCGCGTGTTACTACGGGTACGGGCAGTACCGCCTATAAGTATAACAGCACAGACGGTAATACTAGTAGTACTAGTGCTAGTAGGGACAGTGAACGTGGAAGTGAACCTCCCTCTACATCGCGGATAGGAAAAACGAACTGCTGTACGTGTGGATTTTGTATAGTAATGGACACGGAAAAGAAGAGCATTTGTTGCCGAGAGATTGCGAATGCCAGACTTAAATACGAACAGAGTAAGTACTATTCTACTAAAGAGTAAAGAGTAAAGTAGACCAATAAATTGTCCCCTAAGAATTTTTATATTCTGGTGTTACCTAAAATAACACCAGAATATAAAAATTTTGGCCCAAGGATAGAGAACATGGGTCCCAATAAAACCAATGTGCCTATAAGTTATAACCCTAACCCTAATTCTAACCCTTACCCTAACCCTAATCCTAACCCTAGCCCTAACCCTAACGATAACCCTAACCTATTATATTGATATAATATTATATTTATATTGATGTAAATGACATTGGTTTTATTGGGACCCATGTTCTCTATCCTTGAACCAAAATTTTTAGGGCACAATTTATTAGTCTAGTACTAGTACTTAAAACTAGAAAAGATAGAATTTGCTCAATGGCTATTCCAATGGATTTACCATGAGAGAAAATTAGGACTTTGGCTTATGCGAATTGACGATTTAGACGATGACGACTTATTTCTTTGTTCATTTAGGTAGTTATCTAACTCCAGTACTATAGCCCGCGTACAGTTGCCGCAACTGTACGTGGGCTATAGTACTAGAGCTAGTAGTTATCAATCATGTAAATTACAGTTTATATAAGATTCAATTTGAATTCAATTTCAATTACAGTTTATATAACTTTTCCAAAGAAAACAAATTCTTTTTTTTAATTTACTTTCTGGAAAAGCATCTTGTGTAACTGAACATAAGGAATTTGAAGTAGCATGCATAACAGCATTCATCCTTCGGATCAGTCTTTGCACATGCATGATATCTGTCCTGGGAATCTAAGAGAACCACTTTCAAACAGGTCAAAAGATACACTAAAAAGAAAAAGAAAATTAAGTATAGATTATCCTGCCTATAAATACCATTCAAATAATTTCCGTAGTAAGCATTGCATAATACGCTAGAACGCTAACTGAAATGTTTAAATTGTCAAGTAATTTCTGAACAAAACAGTAAATAATTTAACAAAATGCTGTAAGTTTGACATTCCAGTGCTGAAATACCATTATTAACAATTGTAACAATTATTAATTAATTGTGCAAAATTAGAAAAACATGCAGAAGGCAGCTTACCATTCGGTCAATCATGTTAAGCTATAAAAATGTTTTGCACCATGCTGCAGCACATGCACGGTAGGTTCCAGGATTTGCTAAGGTCAATAGCTACTGAAACTCGTCTATAGTTATAATGATTACACTATAATATATTACTATTTTTATATTCTTGCAGAGTTTTACGTCTGGCAGGATACCGCAATTTTACCTATTGGATACATAGGAGACTTGGGCGCTGTGTGAGAAGAGTGATTCCTGCCTCTGTAACTGCTGCACTACGATCTGCCTTCCCAGAGTTTATTGGCAATTATGTAGGCTTTAAAGAAGGGTCTGATATATCGGAAGTTGACGATGCCTGGCTGCCACACTAAAATGTGACTTGGTAACTACAAAGGAATTTGTACCTAGACTGCATCAATTGTGTTTATCCTGCTATTTACACTGTTCACACAGTATAGTATCACCCTGGTAACTAACCTTACTAAACCTTGTGTGTTCTCGCTGTCTCCGGAACCTCGATTCGTGTCTCGCCACAAGTTCTGCCTTAGGTGGGCATGGCTGCGCAGCTATATTTTTTGGTAATGCTGGAATTTTGGCATATCTTGCCTCTTCACCTTAATTTTTAAAGCAAGATATTATTTCAGAATTACTAATCATAACTTGTAACTATAGACGAATAACCTGTTGAATATATGCAATAACTGCAAACAATTATATGAAGAGTAAAATAGTATGTATATACATCCTTTCAGCATATCCAGGGCAGTCACCAAGATTTCATGGCGGAAACGGTACTTCTTAGTACTGTACTAGTTTTTTACAATCCAGTTCTTCCTGGACTTACTGAATGCCTGCCTATAAATTAGGTGGCCCTCAGCATCCTGAACACGCGAACGATTGGTGTTTTCGTTGTTGTCCAGGGCTGTTAGTTGTGCTCTTGCAAGCATACCTTTAAATACAAGTATTTTGTATGTAAGAAGCGGTCAACAAAAGTAATTGTTATTGCTGTCATTAAAAATCGCGATATCGTTGTATCGCAATTTTTGGTCAACCAATGATGCATTGATACACAATGAACCGATATCGATGTAGTTCAGCTGCACGCGTAAACTAATAAAACGTCGGAAATTAACTGCAAAACCAACCTTTTACCAAACAATGCAGTTACATTTTGCTTCTGGAAGTAAAACTTGCATAGACAGGGTTACAGTCGCCGCTCAACATACAAGCTCAAATTGACGTGCAGTAAGACTGAACATTGAAGCGCTAAGCAGTAACCAGTATAATTTTGTACAGCACCGAAAGATAATAAAATCCTAACATATAGACCATATTCATCAAATTTTCCATCAATGACAGCACTACTAATTGATCTACTTTTATCACTGGTTAGTCACATACGTTTATACCCAAAGTGTATACGCTTTTAGGCGTACTTTAGGTGGAGGCTGTGGTAGACCTCTAGGTGGCCGGTGTGCCAGCACTCCGTGAGGTGGCTCATGTCACTCAGTAGCCGCTTGTCCATCACCACCTGATGGAGCAGTTTGTGTGCGGGCGACCCTGGTCGCAGATAGCCGGTATTGCTGTCATCAGCCCTCACTTCATGCGCACACTTGTGAATTACTGTGCCATAACTCCAACTGTGTTTGTTGACGACATGGCACATTATCGAGATCCACATCTCCCTGCAATGGTGATGAAAGAATGTATAGCACCATTTACATTGTGTATCCTAACCGTTAACACATTCTTGGTCATATGTGATTGTATGTACAATAAATTGTCTCACAAGTCATTGAAGTAAACCGTATGCACAAAACCTTGCATGTTACAACACAACTCGCGTAAAACTTATATGCAGTTAGTAAATAACATATAGAAATATATACCTCATGAGGTCTTCATCATCTTCGCACGAGCAAATACACCACCATAAGTGATTAATCACGCTCTGCACCCATGGCAGAACCTCGTTGCGGTTTTTCCTTCCCCTCCCGCTAGGAGTTTTCTCTGAACACCTAAGTCAATAAATCTAAATGAAAAATATGATAAAATATAACGATTATTATACTATTCCTAGACAAAAAAATTCTTTGTAGTGATTAATTCTGTACATACACTTTGCCATGTGCCACACGTCAAACTGATGCGTAATATTTAGAAACTCCTTCCTCATTACGCATCGGATTGTCACGTGTCTGTCCGTCGCGATGGTCTTGATGTTCAGTGGCTCCTGGACACATCGCTTTACGGTTCTTGTAAAACCTACCGGCTCCAAGTGCTGGGAGTATTTGACCTATTGTAATAAGAAATATATTATAATATATTTCAGAAGTTTTTCTGGTTTTTGTGCATTTGTTGTTTAATGCCGCCACTCAAGAAGTTATCTACCTAGACACAAAAGACAATATAAAAATTTTCTTACATAGTGCAGTTGTCCTACATTAACAATATATGTTCATGCATTTACCTCAGATTCGCCAAGTTAAACTAGTTCAAAGTCCACGACTTTCAGCGACTTCTGCTCAGCAACTGTATAAATGCAGAACTTCGCAGAAAATCCAGGACTATCACACTGTCCATCTCCAAGCAGAGTGAGAGGCTGGGGTTGGGACTGCAGTGTCCGCACAACCGAGGCTCTCTCTAGTTGCCAGCAATNGCATTAAAATCCGTTGCGTCGCCAACGTTGGCACGCCAAGATGGCCCAATCGATTGCAATGGGCGAGACAGCCGTTGGGCCCAACGTTGGCCCAACATCCAGCATGTTATGCTGCGGCATGTGTCTGACCTAGCCTTCAGGAGATGCTTCGGCTTTACGCTATCAGGTTTGTTTAGAACTTTACTGACTGGGATTATCATAGGCCTGTTCGGCAGCGGATCATTGTCAGGTTTCCTGAGTTGTCTCCGTACAGGTGCGGGTCTGAGATGAGCCTGATGATGTTTAGCTCGATAGGGGCATCGCTTAGATAGGATTGTGGCACTAATTCGCGGAAGACAACAATTACGTCGGGTGATAACGTTGCACCCAAAGGCAATGTCCGCTTGGAAATATCCACTTGAGCTTCATTCGCTACTCCTAGCATCTTTACGCGTAGCTTGCATGTTCTGCAGTTGAGTGGACATAGGTTGTGAGGGTTCTCTTTTCACCGACACAAGTTCGCTTTCTGCAATGCAACACCATCCGATTCAGTGTCAATGAGAGCCTTCACTGTCGCGTGGCGCTTTGATCCATGAATGGTGACCTTTAACTAAGCAAGCATTAGTGCTAATGGAGGCAAATGATGCCTTTCCATTAACTCTCTTTGGTTGTCATGGATGATGCTACGTTTCTTGCAGAGTTTCTGCACACTTTGGCCAAAATGTTTGATTTACCACATGATTTGCATTTCTCCCCGCTTTTGCTGGGCAGTGCGCTCTGCTCCTCGGCTGTTTCGGAGTAACGACACTGCGTTACATCATCTCAGTTTCATTCTGCTCTAGTCATTCGAGAGTAGTCCTGGACTGTGGCAGCTCTTCTTGCCTTCTAGAAAACCGCATCGGTTTATTTCCTTTCCATTTCTCTGTGGATACGGGTCACCCCAGAACTAGCAGAATATGTGAGCTGGGCCTCTGTCTCTGTGACATTTTCGTCTGCTTCCAGAATCTTTCGGGCCTTTTCTACAGAAAGGTCAGGATCTCTCAGCATCTCTCGTCTTGCAGCTTCCTTTTCGGTGCAGAACACAAGTTTGGACAGAATGTGGTCGTCAATGGCTGCTTGTGCACATTGATTACAGAAGCCTTTATCAAAGTTGCATTCTTTTACCTTTTCCACCACTTCACTATGGAATTTTGCAATCGACTGGTGATCGAGGCTTTTGATGCAAGTGATGAAATTGGTGTCGAGATGTCCACACAGATTTTGTTGTCTCGATTAGGCTTGAAGTAATAGCCATGCACAACTTCTTTAATGTCTTGTCGGTTGGCTGCAGGGAGCTGTATCAAATCTCCTCTGCCTTGCAGCGCCATGTTATATATCTCGTGTTCTTGAGACATTCGAATACAAATTCCAACGACTGTCTTGCTCGTTACATATTATATTGTTCAAATAAACTTAAATCACACAGACGCTGTTACAGGAGCGTGTACAGGCTATAGTCCCACCATAAGTCTCCTCTTCTCGACTAGTGGCGCCGCCTCTTGGGCGTACAAAGAATAAACATTACTTTAACGTTTTCCAGTTATCTTACAAGCAGCACGATATGTGGTCACATGATTTTTGTGCCAAATCATGCGCCGATCACGTGACTCTTTACAACACAGCTACTAGACGGCGCCACGAGATTGTTCGCTGCAAAATGTTCGGCAATGTGCGCTCAGCAATTGTCCACCCCCCGCACATTGCCAGACAAAAACATTTGTTCGGACGAACATTTGTTTGGGAAAATGTTCGGCAATGTGCGCCAGGCTTAAGAGAAACCTTAGAACAGCAAACGGGGAAACAAAGACAAATGCATAATAGCCCTTGTTTGTTCAAACCTAGATTATTGTGTCACAGTGTGGAGCCCACACCAGAAAGAACCGATCAGGAAGATAGAAATGGTTCAAAGGCACGCTGCACGTTACGCCATCAACCGCAACAGTATAGTGTCAGCAGCATGTTAGACCAACTGAGCTGGGAACCATCAGAAAACAAGAGAACAAAACTACAGCTGACCATGTTATTTAAAATCATTAACAATCTGGTGGACATTCCAAGCGATTCATATTTGACACCTATGACAGCCCGCACTAGATCAGCACACTCCAAGAAGTTCAGGCAATTCTCAACCAGAACAGACAGCCTCAAGTTTAGTTTCTTCCCCAGGACAGTATACCTGTTTGGAACTATTTACCAGCACCAGTTGCTGAGGCTCCCTCCTTAGTATCTTTTAAAGGGGAGCTGTCACGTCTTTCATTCTGAGGTCTTTCGGTCCCTGTTTGCCCAGTAAGTCAAATGAAAGCCTTATACCCCCGTC
>NW_014579027.1:8254-13533 GCF_000485595.1 Priapulus caudatus
CTAACCAGCGAGTTTTGGGGGGGGATCGAATTAGTAACACCGGAACTCGAGGGCGGAGCCCGAGCGCGGACGCACACGCACGCCCACATACGCACGCACGCGCAGCGGCACGCACGCACACGCGCACGCACACGCGCACTCCCACACACACCCACACACAGACGCACAGAGACGAACGCCCACACACCAGGGGCGCAAATCCAGGGGGGAGGACAGGGAATGTGTGTGTGTGTGTGCGTGCGTGTGTGTGCGTGTGTGCGTGCGTGCGTGCGTGTGTGTGCAGGGGCGTGTACAGGTTTTTTTCTGGTTTTTTGTACACCAGTTTTTTTGTAAAATAATGTTTATGTATTACTGGGAAACAAAGATGGTTTGGAACATACACATACGATGTGTAAACCGTAAACAGTAAAATGCCGGCTATACATAACATTGCATACATAATGAAGAACCCGTTTTCAGATATGATCACTGTGTGATATACAACAAGATAATACAATAATAATACAGTATTACAATAATACCGAATCCAATTTCAATTTTCTGGTGTTCTTTTGTGCGAAGATGTTAACCACCTCCTCGAGATCTATCGGATCATTGTAATGGACAGCCATATTCGAGAAGCGTTCCTGTCCCATTGATGCACGTTAAGTATGTGTGTAAGCGGCCGTATCGTGCTGAAACTTCGCTCACACTCGCATGAAGTCACAGGCAACGTACATCCTATCTTCAGTAGAACGAAGATGTTGGGAAACATCGTTTCATCACAGATTTTCAGAGCCTGTGCAAGGGAGTTCGGTTTGTCTGCCACATTAGTAAACTTATGCTTCCAGCGATCCAGTTCAGTGGACACAAGATGAGGCGTTGGCAAATCATCTTCGTACATGTCCACAACCTCCGAGATGTCGATGTTTTCCCCCAGTAGAGTAGGAACGAGACCCAGCAATTTACTGGCGGTTGTCTGCAGCCCGGAAAACTGAGCCTCAAGTTCCGTGACAATATGGTCTGTAAACGGAATCAACAGGTTTCGCTTGTAGTATTCATCCACGCTCTCGGCTGGTGTATTGCCTCTGTATATTTGCCGCGCGTTGATGCGCGGCATGGAGGGTACCACATCCACCTTTTCTGCCATCTGCACGGACCTCGTGAACATGTCTTTCATAACATCGTCCATGGTGTTTCTCCTCATCCGAAAATAATCTGTGACCTCTTGGACCATTTCATGGGCTTGAAGATGTCAACGCCGATTTTCTGCAACTTCACGGTGATGCCTTCCAGATGCGCGAGGGAATAGTAGACAACGTTGAACGTCATTATGAACCCGAACGAGGTAATGGATGCCAGGATGGACACGGCGTCTTGTTTTGACTTAACATCCCATGCTGCTCTGAAGTCATCGTCCAGAATATCGGAATGTAATCCGTGCGCGATCTCTTCAAATGCCATCACTAGATGCGGGTACGAGTCATTGAAGTGGTAATATGCTCTTCTTGACGCTCTGCCCAGCGGGTCTTACATAAGTTTAGTAGCGGCTTCCCTTACTGCCAGGAGCATTTTTTTGGTATCAGGCTTGAAACTAACGCTCGCCCGCTCGCCCGAGGCTAGTAGAAATCAGTAAGGCTAGTTAGAATGTCTGGTCTGACCAGCCCTGTTGGCGAGTGGAAATGCCTACCAGATAACATATTACTAGTACTTTTCAGCAATTACTAACCCGGCCGAACTACTACTAGTAATAAGTAATATAAATTTGCCGTTGTGCAAACATAATAAAATTGCAAAACCTAAACTTAAAACAGTCACAGTACCTCAGACAATAAAATCGGTCCAACCACCATGCTGCTCTTATTCGCAAGCTCATGCCAATCCTCCTACAGTGTATATACGCAAGACGTTTATGTTCTTACTTCTGTTTACGTTCGTGGAACGGTTAGTTACTTAGTTTACGTTTCAGCTGACCTCAGGGTTAAAACACTACAATCCCTCCCCTTCAACGAAGATTATTTCAATTTGACGGTTGCTAAATATCAAATTAGAAACTCAAATTTACTTATACGGAGTTGGAATCACCCTGTGTTAATTACAATCCAGTCTCTGTGTCTTATAATTAACCTGGAATAGTAGTCATGGTTTGTCAGGTACTGTTATGAAAATAACCTCTTTAAACCTACATTCCTGGTAACTGGTATTCTAAGCCTTTTATAATAGCGATGTTGTATCCTAACACTAGCATAAACACCGCTTTAATTATATTCAGCTCAAACCAAGTAATACAACTAATACAGAATCTCAAACTAACACAACACAGATAACTCTACTTATAACTCTATCACTGTACTTGTACTAACTACTAACAAACTCTGTACTACTTCTAGTAGAGAATTACTAGAGTAGTAGAGATAGTCACAAACGGTTCAAATTAAACATGAACTTTCATATTTCCGTTAGACTGACTATAGTTCTAATCGGTTACTATAACTTAAGGAATTATTCTGCTCTTATAACATAGTACTGACTGTATTTTATATTATGATAAGTATATATATGTATATATATCCAGATGAGACGGGATACTAAGAGAAGCTGTGCCGAAAGGAGGTGTTGATCCCAAGCGCCTATAGCGCAGATCTCGCGCGGCATTCCGCGGCAAGGGCGCACGCGACCCGCGGAACGTCCTACGACAGTCATGCAGCGCTGGCAGCTATGGATCCCGTTGCGCCGAATTGCATCGGCCGCGCGCACGAATCCATAGCTGCCACCGCCACTCGATAATTTTACCGCGGAATACAATGAAACAGCTCCAGCTGCACTTGCAGCTGCTTGTTCTTTGCAAGTTCAATGAACAATATCTATAAAAGCTGTCAAACACCTTCTACTTCTACACGTGTGTTGTATAAGTTTTAATTGAATTGTATTTTATTATGCTGTCAGTGGCTTCATGTAACGAGCCGGCAGCTGCAGCGGATACATAAGCTGGCGTTTTATAATAATATTATGCGGAAATCAATACGCCTCTATTTCATTGAAATAGAAATGTTCACCTATATACAAACCATGAACTACAAAATCACATATCATTGAACACAGCCAACCCCCACCAACCTGCTCCGTCTCGCATATTATTGCGATAGCCGTAATCCTAGCCTTCAGCTAGTTGTTGAACGTTAATTTTACCAGGGCAATACAATGAAAACAGCTGCAGCTGCATTCAATCTCTTTGGCCTGACCCTAAATTCAGTACTTATACCAGTAAATTGTAACAGACAGCTCCATTCAGAGAATCAGCGCATCAGAATTCGTGACGTTATCAACATGACAGCACCCATGGTTTCTCTCGTTTTGAGTTGAAATTTCGTGTTTATTTTACGAAATATACACATTAATAATGGAGAACTTTGACGATATTGATGAGCCAGTGATTCTTTCACCAGTTGGGCGCAAGAAGAGAAACAATCCTGCGGGGTTTGCTCGCTCAATTTAAAAAAAAACTGTGATATAGCGGTGCGGGTAAAATTGCATCAATTTCGTGTGTACATAATGCACGCAATGTGAATGTGTGTATGGCAACTTCACTGTCTGATGAGGATCTGAAATACGCACATGATCACCTTTATTCGTCACAGGACAAAGTAAAACATTCCACCCTACTGTCTTACATGTACATTACAAAATGTGCGAGGAGGAGAGCGAAAGTAGCTGATGTTCACAAAAGAAATGCAAGGGATGTCAGTGTCAAGTACCGCACGTTGAATGTAAACAAAGACCGCGTTCCAGTGTGTAAGGCTTCATTCATGAGTATTTTTGGTGAGTAGCTTAACATTAGGCCTACAGCCAGTGTTCGAAATTCACGTCGGCCCGTCGGCCCCCCACCGACAGTTTTGATGCCGAGCCTACAGCTTCTTGATAAAACAGGCCCGCTGATCCTACAGCTATTTGATCACCGAAAATTCGAAACACTCAGAAACTTGTTACATGTAGAAATCCCCCAACCCTAACCATAAACCTACCACTAACTCTAAACCGACTCGGCTATCTTATATATACGCGCGTACCCAATTAATCTATGATGTATAACCTTTTGCTTTCTATATTTTGCATCTGAACTGACAATCAATCCCAACCAACTGATGTAGGCTAGCTGGCACAATAATGTTCATTTTCATACTACAAATCCGAGTGTTTTCTAGCTCATCAAGAAATCTTAATCGTGAATTAAATCGTGAATTAATTTCCAACAGCATTATTAGGGGGCAGGTAACCCAGTCTAACACGAGGTAGAGTAGACTGGTACACTTACCGACCACTCGTGCCATTGCATTTTTTGTACATAACACTATAGGGGTAGAGCCCACAATAACAAAATTGGACATAGCCAAAGGCAAACGGTAAGTCAGATCCAGAACAGCATTGTAAATAGTAATAGTAATGACTGTCGATAGTAAAACTACATAATACAAATGAGGAAAATGATATAAGAAGAATTACAGTACCAGTATAGTTGGTATGTATATGCAGTGTTGGAAATAAGACAAAAATTCCATCCAGTCCTGATTTAAAAAAATCCTACATCCGCAATATATAAGCTACAGTAATTTTTTTGAAAATTAGCCAGTCCTGCTCCAAAAGTAGCCAGCCCTGCTGAATAGTTACCAGTCAGGGACTATAGGACCAGCTGCTGTTTCCAACACTCGTATATGTCAGGTTTTCTGATTTATGAGAGGTGAACTCGATTTGGAACCAGCAAACCAGCAAGTTCCCCCCTACATTTTGGTATTTTTATTCCATTATTATTTTGAATTTTCCGATGGCTTTGCCCATGCAAAACAAACATTTTCACCCCACATACAGTGCTTCAAATTTACACACAGAGTGTCCCATATTGCATCTCAGAGCTTCTACAATTCAAAATTTTTTCCAGACCTCCCAGCACCCCAATGCTATAATGAAAAAGCTTGGAGAACCCTGGGGATTATGATTATGGACATTGATAATGACTAATAAACACAGGGAAGAACATGATATGCCGTTTTATTACTGTATTTTATGCTCCAAAATTGGCGGGCCTACAGCTTTGCTGGTGGGCCTGCAACATTTAGGAGCTATAGGCCCTGCAGGCCTACAGCTTTTTATGCTCAGTGGCAAACACTGCCTACAGCCATTTGTTTTTTTCTTAGTCTTCCATGATTTTAACAGCAGGGGCTGGTACGAGGGGGGGGGGGAGGTGATGTGTATTCATCCAAAAGTCGTCTTGTGTCTGTTAAGGTGGCTTAACCATGTCATAGCTT
>NW_014579027.1:13543-26509 GCF_000485595.1 Priapulus caudatus
TCAAGTATCATATGCTCTCTATTACAGTGTGGTTGTGTATGATTTTAACCTGGAATTTGGTCATCCTGCAATCGATAAATGTAGCGCATGCATGAAGTTCCGCTTCCAACTGAAGGACATATCTCTCCCGGAGGAGAGAAAACTACATAAACATTCGGCAATGTTTATTCTCCATAGACGTCGTGCGAGAAAATATTATGATAATATGAACAATGTTCAGGATTCTTTCACCATGTGCTTTGACATAATGGAGAATCTTGTGTTACCTAGATCCCCGATTGGACAACCATTCTACTCATGGCAACTTTACATGTATGTATTCGGCGTCGTTCACCACCGCGGTCAGTCTCAGGGAAAAGATGACATCCACCTGTTTGTATGGCTTGAAAGCCAAAATCGCAAGGACAATAACATGGTCGCCTCAGCCATGAACCATTACCTGCACTTGTTTTCCGATTCCTGTTATGGACAAAACAAAAATGTCAATGTTTTGTCGATGCTTTGCGCCACAAGGAAACAGAAATACCCGCAGCTCAACATTGAGTATACATTCCCTGTCAGAGGCCACTTTTCTTCCCGCCGATCGTGCATTCGGCCGGATTGAGCAGGATATCAGGAAACACAACACGATCATTCAGCCAGCCGAGTGAGTACCTTAAAATTCTATCAAACCACGGACATGTCCATGTCTATGGCAATGACTGGCATTGTTATGACTATAGTATAAAGCAGCTGTGCTTAACCACTGCAAATCGCAGCGTTCATTCAAGATCAGCGAGGCCAAGTCATTTCTGATAAGGTTGGATTTAAGCAGGTGTATGGTGGTGACTATTGTGACCATGCCATACTCAAAAAGTGGGAGAATTTCAGACCAGCAATCGCTCCCATGATAAACTGTGCCAAACCAGCCAAAAAGACTGATGTCCTTAAGCTCCTTGGTGACATTGGTGTAGGGCGCAAATGTAGGCCAGGGTAACATTGGAAGACAGGATCTAGAGGACGACAGCGGTGATGATGAGGCCCGATCAGCAGCTAGTGTATAAAGAATGATAGTATTATTACAGTGTAACAGCGGTTTGTTCACGTAGCCAGAGACTATTATTTTAGCAGTGAGCGTGACGCGACGCATCTTTTGTATCTAGCAGCTTGACAAATCAGTGTGAATGTGTTGTACCAGAATGTAGGGTTATGGCTAAAATGTGGGGGAAGTCTGGTTGTGGAGACGTGAGTAATTAAAGTTTTTACCTTACTTAATTTATTCTTGGTCATGTAATACTTATTCGCTAATTTTTCTTTTTCCTGCACCCACCGGAAACCGTTGAGTAATTGTCAAGAGCGACAGATCGACGTAACCATATATATATATATATATATAGATAGATAGATAGTAATCGCTGTTTCTCAGCAATAATATAGCTATCTCTAGTTACATTGTTATATTGCGTGCTGATGATACTCGTAACCTTGTAATGTAACATCGTAAATAAATTGTCTTCAAAGTCCAAGATGGAAGATCGAAGATGGAAAGAGACAATTTGATCAAATAAACAGATCAACACTGCATATCGCAGTAGAATAAACCTAAAATTTACAATTTACTAAAGAGGAAGGGAGAGAATTCCAGTACGGAGTTGTTTCAGTGCGTGTTTGCATTATACAGCAAGGATGTAGAACGATATAATTATTACAACTATTTTTATTCCCATTAATGCTCAGCCGCCATGATGCCAATCCTCATCCTATTTACCACTACAGATGGCAGCACCAGATGGTGTATTACCAGATCTGAGATTGTTACAGGAGTGACACTCATATCATAGATTCCTTAGTCTGTGGGTATAACTCTGAACTCACCGACTACGAGAAGCGTAACCTTGTAACCTCGTAAATATTAGTCTTCAGATTCCAAGGGACTATATCGAAGATGGCAGAACGACTATATCGAAGCGTAGAACGGCAGCGTTAGAGCATCAACGCACGACCCCATGGACAGAGTGCTACACTGCTAGTGAGTAAGTACTACCCATAGAAATAATATACTAGTCAGACTCTATACTATCTAGTATATATCTATGGTACTACCGGTTAAATATTTTATACGCATTTGTAGACCATCTATGGTGTGGTTCAAGAGCAGGGTGCTCTTCTGCAAGATGCTTCATCTGACAAGCATGGAGGCATAGCCCGACCTAGCTTTAGTACTATAGGCCTTGTTGCCCGGATTAGTTTAGCACATATATGCGAAAACACATTTGCAGGGTCCTAAACATATCCTTGATCCACTAGGGCCATAGTGCTAGGGCTTGTTATACAACCGGTAATGTCACAACGACGCATAATGTCACAGCGACGCATAATATCACAAAATTGTGACATGCGTTGACCATCCAACGCATAATGTCACAACCAACGCATAATGCCCCAACATTTTTTTGTAACTTTATGTAATATTCATCTCCGTTCAAGTTGCTTATAAATTTACAACTTTATGTTGTTATAGTCTCCATTCAAGACGTTTATAACTTTAGCTTGATGTAATTTTGGTCTCGGTCCAAGATCTATGTTCATATCTTTTAACCTGGTACCTGATGTGTTAAGGCCAACTCAGGTCGCCCTTACGTCCTAATGTAAAGTATGGTTTGCAGATGGTAAAATAGTAGTTGTGTTTAGAAATGTCGCGACAAGTGGTTGCATAATGGGTTAGTCAGCGGCAGCGCGTTTGATGTAGTATGGAGGACGGAGATGAGAAACGGTTGAGATGGAGTGTTGTACATGTGAAGAGTTCAGGCGCAAAAACCGACAAACGCCATTCCTGCCTAAATAAAACCATGACTACCACGTTTGAGTTGATGTTGCCCTCATTCTGATAATAGAATCCATTTCTGGGCAGAAACCGACACCTCCCGTGGTAATGCACTGAAACAGTTTGAAATGCAACTGTTTCGTTACAGAAACCGACAAATCACATGCTGCTTTGTTTTCATAAACCGATAGCTCCATTCAGCGAATCAGCGCATCAGAATTCGTGACGTCATCAACATGGCAGCACCCGTGGTTTCTCTCGTTTCGAGTTGAAATTTCGTGTTTATTTTACGAAATATACACATTAATAATGGAGAACTTTGACGATATTGATGAGCCAGTGATTCTTTCACCAGTTGGGCGCAAGAAGAGAGACAATCCTGCGGGTTCTGCTCGCTCAATTTCGAAAAAACTGCGATATAGTGGTGCTGGTAAAATTGCATCAATTTCGTGTGTACATAATGCACGCAATGTGTGTATGGCAACCTCACTGTCTGATGAGGATCTGAAATACGCACATGATCAGCTTTATTCGTCACAGGACAAAGTAAAACAAGATTCCACCCTACTGTCTTACATGTACATTACAAAATGTGCGAGGAGGAGAGCGAAAGTAGCGGATGTTCACAAGAGAAATGCAAGAGATGCCAGTGTCAAGTACTGCACGTTGAATGTAAACAAAGACCGCGTTCCAGTGTGTAAGGCTTCATTCATGAGTATTTTTGGTGAGTAGCTTCACATTAGGCCTACAGCCATTTGTTTTTTTCTTAGTCTTCCATGATTTTAACAGCAGAGGCTGATAGGGAGGGGGGTGATGGGTATGCATCCAAAAGTCGTCTTGCGTCTGTTGAGGTGGCTTAACCATGTCATGGCCTCCTAGCCACCTGGTCATTTTAACCATGGCCATGGTCAACCCTGCAATGGGCATGGGCATGGTAACCTTGTCATGGTTATTTTTTAAATCATTTTCATTAACATTTCAGGTGTCAAGAAGGACCGGTTGGCGAATATTGCGAAATACTGGTTAGAGAACAGTGTCTCAAGGCCCGAAAACCGTGGAGGGGCACGGAATCTTGAAAGAAATCTTGCAAGAAAGACGACTATTCAAGACCACATAAAACAGTTTACCTGTCGTGCTAGCCACTATGCACGGCGTGGTGCTCCTGGCCGGAAATATCTGCCAAGCGACCTCGGGGTGAAGAAGATGCACGAGCTTTTCAAGCAACAGAATCATGATCAAGTATCATACGCTCTCTATTACAGTGTGTTTGTGTACGATTTTAACCTGGCATTCGGTCATCCTGCAATCGATCAATGTAGCGCATGCATGAAGTTCCGCTTCCAACTGAAGGACATATCTCTCACGGAGGAGGAAAAACGACATACTTCGGCAATGTTTTTTCTCCATAGACGTCGTGCGAGAAAATTTTATGATAATATGAACAATGTTCAGGATTCTTTCACCATGTGCTTTGACATAATGGAGAATCTCGTGTTACCTAGATCCCCAATTGGACAAACATTCTACTCACGGCAACTTTACATGTATGTCTTCGGCGTCGTTCACCACCGCGGCCGAGGTGAGTCTCAGGGAAAAGATGACATCCACCTGTTTGTATGGCTTGAAAGCCAAAATCGCAAGGACAGTAACATGGTCGCCTCAGCCTTGAACCATTACCTGGTTTCTGTTGTAGGGGGTGAATTAAAAAACCACACAAACTTGCGCTTGTTTTCCGATTCCTGTTATGGGCAAAACAAAAATGTCAATGTTTTGTCCATGCTTTGCGCCACAAGGAAACAGAAATACCCGCAGCTCAACATTGAGTATACATTCCCTGTCAGAGGGCACAGTTTTCTTCCCGCCGATCGAGCATTCGGCCGGATTGAGCAGGATATCAGGAAACACGACACGATCATTCAGCCAGCCGAGTACCTTAAAATTCTATCAAACCACGGACATGTCCATGTCTATGGCAAGGACTGGCATTGTTACGACTATAAAGCAGCTGTGGTTAACCACTGCAAATCGCAGCGTTCATTCAAGATCAGCGAGGCCAAGATGCTGCAAGTCATTTCTGATAAGGTTGGATTTAAGCAGGTGTATTGTGGTGGCTATTGTGACCATTCCATACTCAAGAGGGGCAAAAAGTGGGAGAATTTCAGACCAGTACTCGCTCCCATGATAAACTGTGTCAAACCAGCCAAAAAGACTGATGTCATTAAGCTCCTTGGTGAAATTGGTGTGAGTGACGCTGTCCGTGCGTTATACAATGATATTTTTGCCAATGTAGGCCAGAGTAACATTGGAAGACAGGATCTCGAGGACGACAGCAGTGATGATGAGGCCCGATCAGCAGTGTATAAAGAATGATAGTATTATCACAGTAACAATGCGGTTTCATTGACTCTTGAATGGATGGCTCCGGGTCTGATTTTACAGTAAGATTTAGGGACCGTCCAAAATTTCCAATATGCATGACAATCCTATTCTTAGGATTGACTCTGAGCCCCCCTCCCCTAATCCAACCAGCCAACATTGCCATTGTAGGCCTAGGACTACATTAAAGCATCATTCGGCCTCATGGCCTCATTCGGATTTTTCTTCAGAGTAAAAACATTGAAATTTTTAATGTTTTTACTCTGAAGAAAAATCCGAATGAGGCCTTTCAATGCACAATGTTTTTTTGGACAGTCCCTTAAATGAGTAGGAAAGCACGCATTGTGGTTTGTTTGTTAGCCCAGGGCTTTTGTAGTTCACTTTTAACATGTTTAATGTTGTATCAGAAAGGTCATATTGCTTTCCATTGTAACAATTTTTGAGTACTTTTAACATATTATGGATATGTCTGTTTTTACAAAAAAACAATTTTGCGGATTTGTCTGTTTTTGCCACAAAATACTATCAAATACTGCTTTTATTGAAAAAAGTAATGAACTTAATTTTTTTGAATTCTGTCCTTTATTTATATCACTTACATCAATTCAGAATAAGCCCATGGGAAATTGATAGGTTTTACCTGGAAAGCACAACAAAAAATGTCATTTTACAGAAAACGCCTAAAATGGATTTGTCTGTTTTTGCATCTGAACTCTTCATGTGGCAGCGGGTGTGGTTGTCCGGGCACGCGCGACTTCCTTTGTTAACTAGAAATGTATAAAGGGAAGGTTCTTGGTTGTGAGGGAGGTCAAACGTGAGTGCGCGAGGCACGCGTCTTGCTGCCTCTGTGCGAGCGTATGTGGTTTGAGAAACAATATACTATTTGCTGAACACAACTGCTTGGAGTTTGGAGTTTCATTATTCATCGCTACAACAGATCTACATTTAAGCGGGTAACGTCATCTTCGTCGTTACATTTTGGTGCCGTCGACAGTTCGAACCGGGTTTGCGGACATAACGCAAGATGCTACGAAAGATTCACGAGCCACGGAGCCACGGAATATAACTGGAGAAGGAAGAAGAGAAGCTGGAAGAAACAAGAACGACGGAGAGAGAGAGGGAGAGACGGAAGGAAATAAGGCAATGCCGAGACGCCGGAGCAGACAGAGCAACGGAAGCCGAGAGAAGAAGCTGGAAGAAAGAAGAGGAAGATATATAATGCCGTGGTAAGTGTTGCAGTTTTCCTAGTATAAATTTCGCTGTGCTAACGCTGTTTACTGTCGCCTGACTGCTAAGTATACTGACGATATTGCCTGTGCGGACGGTTTGTGCCACAATAGAGTGTTATAGGGTGCATAGAGTCTAGAGAGCGTTACAAGGGCTAGGATAGATAGCCGTGGCACGCGTGTGATAAAGGGCGAAGAGGGCCCTACGCGAACGTATCATGCGTCACGTTTAACGCATGGAAACGAGGTTAGCATATACGCGGCTAAAGTTATGTCTCTGTAAAGACAAGTCGCGTATACACGGTCCGAGAGAAGGACTACGGGGGATTTTTGTCACAGCATATAATACGCTGGGAATCCTCCACATAACGTGTCAGGGAGCACGGGATATAGATCTATACGCTCGATGTGTAAGCACCCTAAAATACTAGGGCGTACCTAAACGATATAAGGATTCGTTCAGTCACGCCATAATGAAGGCACAGTAGATAACCGTATGATATATAGTTATGCACAGGTGTATAGTTGGATACTATAGAGGGCTGGCGACGCGGTAATGGCAAGCACAGATGATGTTATTTTGGGAAGGATGTGACGCTGAATACGGCAGAGTATATTTACTATTTAGTTAGGAACATGGCATATATAATGGCAGGGTTGTTTAAAGATCTTGAGGAGAGGGGTATTACGAGTGACCTGGGTTTCGATGTATGTGTGCGCACACGTGCATTGGAGGCATATAATCATTAGTGATATTCGTTGTAGATGGAGCTACGTACTCCTGGGGAATTTGTTTTTTTTTCAGTGATGTTATGATATCTATTTTCTTCCATTGTATTTATTGCGTATTTTGGTATTTCAAGGTGTTGTGTAGTGGGATGATTTCAAAGGGCTGTGTATCCCATCGATCTGTGTATCTGTGTATCGATGTTGTATTATAGTGGTCATATGATATGTCGATCTACGAGCCATACTACGCAAGGAAGATGGAGAAGGAAGAAGCCGCAGGAATCGCTGCGTACGCCGCTGGAAAGAAAACGAGAGAGAGAGAAACGGAGAGCGGACGAGAGAGCAAGAGAGATGGAGCAAGAGAAAGAGAGAGAGAGAGAGAGAGAGAGAGAGAGAGAGAGAGAGAGAGACGGGAACAGGAGCAAGAGTAAGAGAAACGAAGAATGACGGAGAGCAAGACGCGGGAGAGAGAACGGTGGATACACACGGTGTAGGAACTACTGTGAGTAAGTCAGCGTGAAGAAAGGGCCGGTGTTGTATTCGTGATACTGCGAGGGCAAGTCTGAGTCTCGACCTATGTGTGAAAGAGAGAGAGAGAGAGAGAGAGAGAGAGAGGAGAGCAGAACAAAGAAGGCAAGGCTGACAGAGCAGAGACAGACGTGAAAGAAAAATTGTGAATGGTAACGGCTAAAAAAATCCAGGGAATTCTAGAATTTAATCTCGTGCCGTCGAAACTGGGCGTGAAAGTGAGACATTGTCAGGAAATATGTATTTTTATCTGTTTTTCTTTGTTTTATATACGCGAGAATTTTTCCATAGTATATGTTTGTGACCGTTGGACTTTGTGTGGAAAAATCTTTTGTGTGAAACTCTGTATAGAAATGTGTGATCGTTTTCTTGAATTTGTGCTAAGGGTACGTTTACGCTATATTGTCAGACTGCTAAATACATTCTTCAATTAGTGTTTGATAGGCCTAAAACATTTTATCAAAAATATGAAATCAGTTTTGCGTATTTTTTTGGCTAGAGACTATTATTTTAGCAGTGAGCGTGACGCGACGCATCTTTTGTATCTAGAAGTTTGACACATCAGTGTGAATGTGTTGTACCAAAATGCAGGGTTATGCAGGGTCTCCAACCCTGTGAAATCCAAATGCGGAATGTTCCCGCGGTGATCAGTAGCTAGTGGTGTATTCTGAAATTGATGGAACGTAGGGGGGGGGCGAAATGTACCTTGGCTTCCTCAGGCAGGACCGCGTGCTGTAGGCATGCCAGTGCTAGGGGGGTCTGGGGGCATGCCCCCCAGAAAATTGTGAAATATTTAAGCCATTTTCCTGCAATCTGGGGGATACTGTGGGCCATATTCTCATGTCTGATAACACTATCTCAACCCTACAACCCCTGTCTGATTAGCAGACAAACTAAGCGACACCTTGCAGACAGCGCCTGTCTGACTAGGGCGGCCTTCGGGTGCCACGATTTCTTGACTATGTCGGGACTAGATGCACCCGAACGTGATTTATTCCGAACCGTAGTACCAATCTCCGGAGCTTGGTCGAGCTCGGTTTCAAGATGGCGGGCGTTAGTGGAAGGTTGGTAATTTCATTATGAAAAAGATGAATGTTTCTCCTACTTTTGCTATAAGGAACATTTAAATTGTTTCTAAGTCAGTGATTCGAAATGTTTCCTTTAAACACTGACATGCCAAACGTTACATTAGTCGTCGCTGGTACAAGATAAAGTGATTTGTGTAGGCCAGCACATGATCATGCTGATGATGATTTCCATCATTCACCGCCATTTTGAATGAACCAGGGTCGGTACTAGACTAAATCCCATTCGGCTGTGATGGATCCCCGCTAGTCGTCTGGTGGGAACCGAGGTATCGCAGCCGAAGGCGGCCCAGGCTGTTCCATTTACCGTAGACATGCCTGAGAAAAAAACAATGTGTCCAAGCAAACAATGCGAACAATCAGTGCAAATTTTGTACAGTGCAACTGAAATGAGGAATATAACCTTGCCGCTGCAGAATGCGGAAATTAAGCCTAGAAATCGTAATGATTCCGCAGAATGAAGAATGGTTGGAGACCCTGGGTTATGGCTAAAATGTGGGGGAAGTCTGGTTGTGGAGACATGAGTAAGCGCACGCTGCACGTTGCTTTGTCACTGTGTGCAAGGAGATGTGACGTGAGCAGATATGAAAGTTTATGAAGTTCAAGGCACAAGTTTGGATTTCTACTTCATCATTTCTACATGAACTCTTAATTCAACGTTACAAACAGTAACAATGCGGTTTCATTGACTCTTGAATGGATGGCTCGAGCCTGATTTTACAGTAAGATTTAGGAACCGTCCAAAATTCCCAATGTGCATCACAATCCTATTCTTAGGATTGACTCTGACCCCCCCCTCCCCTAATCCAACCAGCACACATTGCCATTGTAGGCCTAGGACTACATTTCAATGTTTTTACTCTGAAGTAAAATCCGAATGAGGCCTTTACAATGCAATTGTTTTTTTGGACTGTCCCTTAAATGAGTAGGAATGCACGCATTGTGGTTTGTTTGTTAGCCCTAGGGCTTTTGTAGTTCACTTTTAACATGTTTAATACTAAGTTGTATCCGAAAGGTCATACTGCTCTCCATTGTAACCATTTTTGAGTACTTTTAACATATTATAGATGTCTGTTTTTGCAAAAAAGCAATTTTGCAGATTTTACTGTTTTTTACACAAAATACAATCCAACACTGCTTTTATTGGAAAAAGTAATAAACTAAATTTTTTTAAATTCTGTCCTTTATTTATATCACTTACATCAATTCAGAATGAGCACATGTGAAATTGATAGGTTTTACCTGGAAAGCACAACAAAAAATTTCATTTTACAGAAAACAACTAAAATGGATTTGTCTGTTTTTGCATCTAAACTCTTCATATATACCAGGAGTTAATAAAGACAAAGGCGTTTGACACGTATTTGGTACTGATTTCACTACATATTGTCGTATGAGAACGATGTGAATAAAAATACAAATGTATACAAACATGAGCTTCTTTTGTTCACTGGTCCTTATTCTATCTTCCGGTAGTATTATAAACCGCGTAGCTTCCTTTGTTTTGACATAAATCGTACTTTTGCACGACATGGTTTTCACGTTATTTACCGTCGTGTGGCGTAGACAAGCGGTAAATTCGCATACACAGCAACTGGATCGCGTCTCCCGAACGTTATCTCGCGAGAAATTTTCTCGTAGTTCGCAGTTCAAAAATGCCAGAGATGTTGAAATTCTTCAAAAACATCCGAACGTAGGATCGACCGCAGGCGCAAATGGTGTAGTGCTACAAGACCGTTAACGGCACTAGAGATAGGTAAAGTAGAGGACAAAGTTAATGCGATCGATGTGGCCAAACTAGAGTCAAGCGTCAAAGCAAATGTGCAAGAAGAAGAATTGCATCTACAGCATGGACAACGCGAAGAAGTTTTTGTTCGGCTAACAAAGCCGAGTGATGACGACGTTAACTCTCACCTTTATCACATACTATTGGTCATGATAAGTGCATATTCGGAGCTTTTTAGGTACTGTCACAACCATTTTCCGCATGCGGACAGATATGCAGTATTTCAATCTACATGGCTCTTTGTACCAGTGCAATTGCAAATATTCCTGTAGCTGAAGTAAGGTATGGCCCAGAAATCCCTGAAGAAACTACCAGCACTAGAGACCGCCTCATAATGTTTGATGTAGCTCAACGTATGACTACTTCCAACACCTGATGACGGAACGTAATGCTAAGGACTTGCTAGCACTTGGTCATTCTGCTGCTTTTGAAGCAATAACTAAACAAGTGAAGAACGTAATAGCAGCAGTACAGACGCAAGTGCAAGAGTTAAGTGACCTACATGAGGAAACAGAATACAGACTCTTCGCAGTAGCTGGTGGCACGCTGTATTCAAGCACTGAAGAGAAAGCTCTATCGCACTCGCAGCAATGCTGCTATATTTTAAACGTTTGCCTCATACACGCATTGATAAATTTTATATCTAGAAAAAAAATATTGAATTATTGATTATAGGTGCACATTGCAATCAATAGCAATTTAAATCACTACACTATTAAATTGCAAGTGAATTAAGTATGCGTTAATCATTATCGACAAGACAACAACAACAGCGTCGTAATTCTACGGTGGCGGAGAAGGCTGACCACAAATACAAATCCCACAACACAAATACAAATCCCGCAACACAAATGCAAATCCCGCAACACAAATGCAAATCCCGCAACACAAATGCAAACATCACAACACAAATGGATCCGCACCAATCAAGGTTTGAGCCAAAGGACAAGAGAAGTCGACCAGGAAAGGCAAAGGCATCAGAACCAGCAAAAGACGTTGCCATAAACATCGGTATTAAAAGGTATGTAAATGGCTACTTCAAGACCATCCGTGGCAAGTCTCTGCCAATCAGAGTGGCCCCAGCGCCAATGCTTCGCTCGTCAAGGAGAAGGCCGTACGGAAACACACCAATCACGACGTGACCCTTGACACAAGCATGGACTTGGACTACGTTCTCCTATACCCGGACGGGAGTTTGGTAGAGAACATCCCTGGGAGTCAGCAACCATTCAAGTTGCAAGACTACAAAAAAGAAGTGAGGAAGAATTACAATAGAATAACTTTGTATATCGCCCTAAAGTTCGACTACATATCAGCAGAAAAGACGATGGGACAGCTGAGCCAGCTGAGTAGCTCTGAGTCAGAAACAGAACACACAGACGTAGACTTAGAGAAAAGCATCTTTGACAGGAAAAGTTTTGTCAATTCATCCTCTGCAGGCACAAGTTCTACTGCATCAAGTGGTGCAGTACCGATTATTACCGTGATTATTGACGAAGCTGGCCCTAGCACTGCTGGTACTACAATTACTGATGTCGAAGAAGACGTACACAATGGCCTTGGTGGAGTGTCCCACATGCTCTGAGCAATTTCCGCTCAGAATCATTGCAGACCATGCCGACATCTGCGCTGATATTTGGGTGGGCAACAATGACAAAGAAGAAGCAGTACGTTGGAATTGGAGAAGAAGTTGTCTCGATTACAAGGTCCAACAAAAGTTTAAAAGATGTAATAAGCAGCTTAGTGCCGGATCTGTCTACCAACAAACCCATGAAGCTTCGTATTCGTCGCACCAACTTGTGGATAGATGTTCAAAGCTATGGGCCAAAACTGTCCCCCCCTTGCTAAGGGGAAGTGACGTCACTCCGCCCCACCCATATTTATGACATCTCAAAATTTTGTAACATCCCTACTACTAGTACTACTAATACTACAGTGAACTCGACAGTTCCGGGTCATCGACCATTCCGGGTCACATTTAGAAAAAAATATTTATTATTCGAGAATGATAAAGTATTTTGATAAGTTGATAATCAAGTCATATTTACCAATCACTTGGCTACTTTCACTTTGATTTCGGATGTTTTTATTTGAAGAACAGATGTCGTAATCATGAAACGCTTGACTGCATCATTTCCAGCGAAAGTGAAAGTACGAGATTGTTGTTTCCATGCCACTGCGAAAAAAACTGCTAATTGTAGTCATAATTTAAGTAATACAGGTATGTATTGCACATTAATTTGTAGGTAATTTACCACTAAACAAGATTCAAAACTTTGATTGGCTTTGTCAAACTTGTTTATGACAAACAAGCAGATAATTTAACCTAGTTCACATACGACACTTTCGGGTCAGCCAAAAGCGACTTTCTCAAAATTATGAATGTTTTTAGGGTTGCAAAGGGTCGGAAACTTTCCGGTAAATTTCCGGTAT
>NW_014579027.1:27552-34204 GCF_000485595.1 Priapulus caudatus
CAACCCTAAATGTTTTACAAAACGATTGTTTTGTAAAAAATAATTTAATGCATATGGTGATAGATCAATGTTAAATAATTGTTACTGATCCAATTACACTTCCATTTACCTATGTTTTTGTCAACTATGAGTTATTAGTCGTTTGAAATACAGAATAGTTTTCGTGGATGCAATTGTGTACAGTAAAGATTGCACTATCAGTGGTAAAAGAACTGATTCCAGAGGCGACCAAGGAATTGACATTGCAACAGGCATATCCAGGATTTGAAATAAGAGGGATGTATGTTAGGAGCGCCAATTTTTTACATGCACCCCCTTCCTGAACCGATTTTTTGTTATGCTTTAATGTGGGCGGGGGCAATTTTTTTTCCCCCAAACGGTATAACCATAGATATGTACAACATCTGTTGTATATATCTATGGTATAACATAGCGAAGAATTTAGCGCCTTCTGATTGGCTGCTTCAATTTGCTTTGACTTAAGAAAACCTTCAAAACAAGAGAACAAATGCCATTTGTATATGTTTGTTTTGGTTACTGATGTTTGCTGATGTATTTTCCATGAAAAACATATTTTACTCATTAATATAACATATAATATCACTATAATTGCAATTCTTTCTGCAAATGTGTTATTTTCATCTCAATCTTAGGTTATGAGAAAGTCAGGGCTTATAGCTGCCGAGTTTGGTTTAGTTAGGAAATGATAATACGATCTGTATATCGTTCTGCGATACGGCGATCGGCAGTATTAACAGGCATCAGGCTATGCAGTGTAATCGCAATCGCAATGCAGTACGCAATCGTAATCGTTATCGCCATCGTCGGTGTTTCGTACACGTTCGTGGTGACGTAATAAAGCTTTGAAGAGACAGATTCTGTTGGTGACGCATACATCTTCATTTCGTTGTCTACATCCTACAGTACAAGGCTTGATCTAATAATACTATACATATGTACGTATACGTACTCGTACTATAGTATAGCACTTCGCTCTGTCGCAGGAGGAAGGAGCGAAGGGCTATAGTACTAGTGCTATATGTACTCGTATACACTAGTTTCTAGTCGTTGACGCTAGACTGAGCAAAAAGTAAACAAACATTTGTTATTAAACGACACATGTGTTACTGTTAGCACTTGTATACATTTGAAAATACACCAAAAATTGCAATTATATAGTGATATATTATCGTATATTATATTTTATATTAATGAGTAAAATGTGTTTCAAGTTTTTCATGGAAAATACATCAGAAAACTTTTTGTTCAGTTTAGTGTCAACGAGTACGAGTACGAGCTCTAATACTATACGCTATAGCCCTTCGCTCCTTCCTCCTGCGACGAAGCGAAGGGCTATTGTACGAGTGCATGTATACGTACGTATGTAGTATTACGAGAGCCCAGACCCTCTCATAGAGATGAAAATAACACATTTGCACGAAGAATTGCAGTTATAGTGATATCATGTTATATTAATGAGTAAGATATGTGTTTTTCATGGAAAATACATCAGAAAACTTACTTATCTAGCGGTCATAAACCAAAACAAACATATACAAATGGCGTTAGTTCTCTTGTTTTGAAGGTTTTCTTCAGTCAAAGCAAATCAAAGCAACCAAAAAAAAAACAATTCTTCGCTATGTTATACCGTTTGGGGGGGGGAATTTGTGGGCGGGGTGGGGTCCTCTCCAAAGAAATGTTAGCTATGTTTACAGTACCTTTAGACGTTTTTTGGGGGGGCGCCCTGGCTCCCTCAACCATTGAATCTGCTAGTGGGTTCAGTACTAATATATCTTCATTTTATAACTACTGAATAAATAAAAATGTATTGAATTGATCTTAATAGTTTTTTTTAATAGGAACATGGCTCCCAAAGAAAAACGCAAATTGACTGTTGTTCACACCCCTGGGAGAGTCAGTCCAGCAGTGAAGCAGGCCAAAGCTATATCACAGAAGTACAAAAGGGGAAAGCGAATGTCTCTGGGGAAGTCGAAACGTGTAAAGAGAGCATTGTATGCGAGTAAAAACAAATTGTCATTAAGAAAAGCCTCTAGAGAATACGACCTGCCATAACAGTTTTTACAGAGGAGATCTTCAGGTGAAGTTGAAATAGAGAGTATCAATGGCCCATCGGCAGTGTTCACTCAGGCAGAGGAGGCGGCTTTTGCCAACTGGCTTAGTGAAATGGCTCTAACTTCTAAGAGGCATGGAATTAAGACCTTGTGAGTTTTGGATTTCATTCAAGGACTTGTCAAAAAAGAGCAACGGAAAACACCATTTAATGATGGTAGACCTAGGTTTGGATGGTACACGTCTTTTATGTCAAGAAACAAATCTTTAGTGTCATTGAAACCAGAAACCCAACTGGAGCTTTGCAGATCAAAATTCACAAAGAACAAAACATAAAGATGGTATTCCAGTTTCAGAGACTTTCTCATTAGTAAGAATTTAATTGACAAACCCTTAAGGATTTGGAATGCTGATGAGACTGGGTTTAATATGGGCAGCAACAAGTCGAAAGTCATTGGACCGGCAAGAGTTACTCGAGTTCCACATGTAACAGCTGGAAAGCAAAGACTCACGGTAATGTACTGGGGAAGTGCATCTGGGCAGATGATGCCACCTTTCTTTGTATATCCAGAGCCCAGACCTAGAGGTTATAACGCCCTTACCGGTTCCACAGTAGGCAGTGATATTGCATATACAAAGAAGGGGTGGAAGGGGCGCCCTGTTATACTTCTTATTGACAGTGTCAGCAGTCATATAGATCTTTCAGTGTTTTCACACGCTATATCGAAGGGCATAAAACTCTACCGAATTGTTCCTAACGCCACCCATCTCATGCAGCCAATGGACAAAGGTGTCTTTGGACCTCTGAAATATAAATGGCATTTAACCGTATGCAAATACAGTAGAGAAAACCCGGGGAAAAGCATAAACCGAGAAAACTTCACAGAAAAACTCACAGAAGCTTTCCTCCTCTTCTACAAACCTCTCACTGTGATCAATGCATTTAGATCATCAGGTATTCATCCTGTGGAGAGCAGCGCCCTCAGCAGCAAAACATTGAAACCGGGACTGACGTTCGCAAGTGAAAGCACCGCAGGCACGGAACAGACCACATGTGATGAAAGCATGCCCACTAAGGAACCAAAAACATTACAACAGTCCGATGCTCAAGGTGCCCTAGAAGCATTAGAGTGTGCCCTTGCAACACCTGTTAGGTTGAAATACAAAGAGAGAGTAAATGAAGAATATGATGTCGAAGAAAGCTCTAATTGCTTTGAAGTGTACAAAAAGCATCATAGTAATGTGGAGATTTCAGGGGGGGGGAGTGAAGAGTTGGGGAGAGTTCAGGGGGGATGACGTCATACAACCAGACCAACCACCGCAACAGAGATGGAGAGTTTTCTGAGGGAGGGGGGCTCCCATAAGCAGCCGATGTGGGAGGTCAGGGAAATTTGCTGAACACAACTGCTTGGAGTTTGGAGTTTCATTATTCATCGCTACAACAGATCTACACTTAAGCGGGTAATGTCATCTTCGTCGTTAGACTATAGTCGCCGACAAAATTTGAAGATCGTACGTCAAAAACCGGCCAGATCGCCGATAAAAACATCGGGGACTAAACTCGACATGAGTTCTCTTACGATCGAAAATACGGTCGCCGACTGCGATTGCAGGAATAGAAACGGTTCTATTTCTACGCGGCGGTCGGCGACAAATCGTGAGTGGCAGCCAATCACCGCTACGTGTCGAGTCACATGACTATCAAAAGTCAGATGATTAACAAAATGGCAGCCTACGCAGCAGTTTACAAGGAGGGATTATTTCACAAACCCTTTCTCAAATATATATTAAGTTTTCCGTATACCACAGGCAATTTTTTAAATAATTTTTCTACACATGATTATAACGATTTTCAGAAAATTGAGGATAGATTTACGAAGTTACCTGATGACAGTGATGTTTACTGGTAAGCGCCGTTTTGTTGGTCATGTGACTCGTTTTATGTAGATTGGTCCCGGCGTCAAGCTTGCTCTGTTTGTGCTAAATAATTGCTTGTGCTAGTACAAATACTGGGGCCGCGAACCCGTCTACGTTTCCTGCAGAACGCTACGATCTGATCGGCGATGTACAGCGTGAAGTCACTTCAAGTCGACATGAGTGTTGCTAATGCTATGCTGCTAATCGGCGATAAAGTGGTCGCCGATAGTCAAATCGTAGGGCGACCTGAGCAGGGCTTTAGTCTCCATTCTCCGGTTATAACTTTAGCTTGATGTAATTTTTGTCTCGGATCAAAATGTTAAGAAATGTGTAACTCAATGTTATATTAATCTGCATTCAGGACGTTGCCAATTTTAGCTTGATGTAATATTCATCTCCATACAGGATGTTTATAAATTTGTAACTTTATGTTATGGTTTATGTTTAACATTACATCAAGCTAAAATCAGAAACGTCTTGAATGGAGACTATAACATTTCACAAAGCGTAAACTTTAGAAAAATATCTTAACCCGAGTTTAACTAATGAGCCTGAGGAAGATGGGCTAACGCTCCATTAGGAGTGTTCCCAACTTTGATATCATTAATGAATAATGATTGATAATCCTAACCCTAACCCTAACCCTAACCTAAAATACGCTAGATTCTAGTCGTTGACGCTAGACTGAGCAAAAAGTAAACAAACATTTGTTATTAAACGACACATGTGTTACTGTTAGCACTTGTATACATTTGAAAATACACCAAAAATTGCAATTATATAGTGATATTATCGTATATTATATTTTATATTAATGAGTAAAATGTGTTTTAAGTTTTTCATGGAAAATACATCAGAAAACTTTTTGTTCAGTTTAGTGTCAACGAGTACGAGTACGAGCTCTAATACTATACGCTATAGCCCTTCGCTCCTTTCTCCTGCGACGAAGCGAAGGGCTATTGTACGAGTGCGTGTATACGTACGTATGTAGTATTACGAGAGCCCAGACCCTCTCATAGAGATGAAAATAACACATTTGCACGAAGAATTGCAGTTATAGTGATATTATGTTATATTAGTGAGTAAAATATGTGTTTTTCATGGAAAATACATCAGAAAACTTACTTATGTAGCGGTCATAAACCAAAACAAACATATACAAATGGCGTTAGTTCTCTTGTTTTGAAGGTTTTCTTCAGTCAAAGCAAATCGAAGCAACCAATCAGAAGGCGCTAAATTCTTCGCTATGTTATACCGTTTGGGGGGAAAAAATTTGCGGGCGGGGTGGGGTCCTCTCCAAAGAAATGTTAGCTATGTTTACAGTACCTTTAGACGTTTTTTGGGGGGGCGCCCTGGCTCCCTCAACCATTGAATCGGCTAGTGGGTTCAGTACTAATATATCTTCATTTTATAACTACTGAATAAATAAAAATGTATTGAATTGATCTTAATAGTTTTTTTTAATAGGAACATGGCTCCCAAAGAAAAACGCAAATTGACTGTTGTTCACACCCCTGGGAGAGTCAGTCCAGCAGTGAAGCAGGCCAAAGCTATATCACAGAAGTACAAAAGGGGAAAGCGAATGTCTCTGGGGAAGTCGAAACGTGTAAAGAGAGCATTGTATGCGAGTAAAAACAAATTGTCATTAAGAAAAGCCTCTAGAGAATACGACCTGCCATACAGTTTTTACAGAGGAGATCTTCAGGTGAAGTTGAAATAGAGAGTATCAATGGCCCATCGTCAGTGTTCACTCAGGCAGAGGAGGCGGCTTTTGCCAACTGGCTTAGTGAAATGGCTCTAATGGCAATAAAGAAAATGTCTCTGAAGCAAGTTGCGAAGGTAAAAACATTTGCTGAAAGAGAGAAGGCAAAATTAAGTTTTGAGAAAAGACTTCAAACCAGTAAATCAAAAGGTGAAAAAAAGTCCAAAGTGTGCACAAAGAAGACAAAAGGAAAGAAATGTGAAGCAAGTAGCACTAGCAGTGACAAACAAAGCAAAAAGAACTTGGAATTTTGCAAAGTTTGTCTTATGACATAGGAGGATGAAATGGAGTCAGATAGAAACAGTCTATGGATACAGTGTGACATATGTGATGATTGGTTGCACTCGGACTGTATTGCAGAGCCTGTTGCAGAAGATGAACCTTTCCTATGCCCTGACTGTACACTGAAGATGCGGTAAACCAAATGCTCAAATATACCGTCCAGTGTTAATATTTGTTTCAAAACACAATTTTTAAGTGAGATAACTCAGATAAGGTTTCTCACTAACTTAATTATATTTTTGCTGTATGTTCCCATAAGAGGGAATATAGTAGTCGCGCTCTACGTATACTTATGCTAGCCCATCTGTCCGACAGTCAGTATCCCAGCTGGCACTCAACCTAAATTCAACGTTGAAATTTGGTTGAAATACCACTGTTGTTGCTGCAACGTTGATTCAACGGTTGAAACAGTGTCGACAAATCACTGTTGAAACAACGTTGATATTTCAACGTTGAATATGCGTTGAATGTTGTACGTTGAATCAACGTTGTGATAACAACATTTAGTCATAAGTTGAAAATGAGTTGCTAAGTCAACGTTGAAACAACGTTGAAATTTCATGTTGAATATGCGTTGAATGTTGTACGTTGAATCAACGTTGTGATAACAACATTTAGTCA
>NW_014579027.1:35281-38310 GCF_000485595.1 Priapulus caudatus
AATGCCATAAAAATGCTAGGTTACCGCTAAAACAAAAAAGTTTTTCAATCGCTTTGTACAAAATCGCTTTTAACAAAAAATTGCCGTGGCTCGAAAGTACGTCGACTGGCGTGCTTCAAAATAGGACGTTTAATATGGGAGCATGGCAGTAACAACTATACCCAATTTCAAACATGTGGGCCAAACGGTTCCTGAGTTATCGTTAACCGAAGCGAAATGTTGACAGACGGACAGACGGACGGACGGACGATGTCCGGTGAGCTAAAAACATACACGACAGAAAATGATCGTTTTGTGTGCATGCTCACAATTAACAATAGAGTGGGGGAGAAGCCAGTTGGGAGTGGGGTTATAAGGTTCCAGGAAATACGTTGGTTTATGGTCGCGACATTGAACAACAAATTAAAATAGAGACACAAATTAACTGTTGTATTGCGTTAGTAACGCTGTCGTTAGGGGTTAAAGCTCGATCTCGTGATGTTCCCTTGCCGGTCTCAATAATTATCTAATATACGCTATGGAACAATGACTTTATTATAATTTTGAAACAAGCATAATAATACAACTATATGACTATATATTTACCTACACGTGCAACCATTCTCGCTGACTCTAAGTTACTTCTTTTTTCCTCTACGTGACTGCATCTTAGACTGGGTTTACCCTATCAACTTTTTTGTTAGCATGGAATGTTTTGTTTAGGGGGTCGTTCACAATTATCAACATTTTCACAAGCGTACAAACCGTACACTTTTTCGAGATCCCCCCTTCCCCCCTAAAAGTGTACGAAGAAAAATGTTGATTTTTTTTCACACTATTCGACATAGTGATATGTGTATACGAATTACATGCAACCCCTGGAACAATTGATCCAGGTCACCAGTGCGGCTAGAACTATTGCCCGCCATCGTGCCAGCTGTTTACACAGCCCTCGGCTGCTAGCTAGCTAGCTCGGTTCATCGTTCAGCCTGTGCGGGAGGGACGCGGGCCGGCCGGAGCTCGGTGCGTCGCGGCGTGATGATGCGCGCGATGCCGGCTGGGCGCGCGACGTGGGAAATGGATCGACATTTTTCGGAAATGCTGAAAGCGTACGGCGGGCATTGGCCTTTTTTCTAATTAGCAAAGCAGTGAGGAGAACTATAAAAACACGTACTTCTTCTTACATTGTAGCACTGAGTCCAGTGTATATATAGTCATTTACGCACGCATTTTGAAGTTTTTATACGCGCGCTTCTCTCAGCGTGCACATGACGTGCTATATGCCAGGCGCAAATTTATTCACCGTCCTTATACCGATAAGTTAACACATATATATACTGCATGCCTGCTAATTGTTAGTTCAATAGTTAATTAGCTAACGGGGCGGTTTTAAATCGTTCGCTGTCTGTCGCATTAAGCTGGGTTTACACTATGGAAAAATGACTAGATGACGAGACGATTTACGTTATCGACCGCAAGTCGGCAAACGTTTAAACATTTGACCACAATATTAATGTTCTGGACACCTCGACACACCCCTGAATGCTATTATCGGAGTCGCTGAGTGGCAAAACCTGATCAACTCGCTGACTAAAGCTTGAGAATATAGAAATGTTCTAATGTGGCTCTCTATATATAGACTGTTGTTTTGCTGTGGTCGGAATGGGACGCGCCTCTCTATATCACGTACCATCCTCGCCGGAATCTCCTTATATAATGTGCGCTAGCTGCATACGAGAAATGATGTTTCCTTAGTTTTGGTAGGATTAATTGTTATTGTTTGTGGTCTAGTTGTGATGATATCCCTATTAATATTACATAGAGCGGGGTAATGTAATATATACGATAATTATCTCAATAATTGCACGTACATTATTAACGTTTAGGATGATATCCCGCTGGTGTAGGTTAATTAACCTAATAACCTCATAAATGTTATTCTTCATAAGTCCTGGGGACTATAACGAAGACTGAGAGAGAAGTGGAATCAAATCGTAAAAAATAAAAATAAGTAAAATACGCGAACTATGCGATTGCTGCCGCTAGAGGACGCGGTACGCACCACAAAAGTGGCGGTAAATTTGTGCACGTGCACGTCGTGCTGACAGCTGACGCCAGACGCAGAGGGAAAGTTGAGTTTGCATGGTAAGTAGTTCTATTTCGATTGTTTTATGGACAAATACCTATATCATATATCCACATAGTAATGTGGGGATTTCGGCTTGCCGATGTGTATTTGAAGAAAGAAGTTATTCACGCATTTCATAATAAAGCATCATCAAGACAAAGGCCAAAGTGGGTGCCAGAAACAGTATTCTAAAGAAGTTGGCCAATACTAAATGGGGAACAGACGCCGGGACAATCAGAACCACTGCTATCGCCCTGTGCTACTCTGCGGCTGAGTATGCGTGCCCTGTATGATGCTAAGTCAACGTTGAAGCAACGTTGAAATTTCAACGTTAAATATGCGTTGAATGTTGTACGTTGAATCAACGTTGGGATAACAACATTTAGTCAACAGTTGAAAAAGAGTTGCTAAGTTAACGTTGAAACAACGTTGAAATTTTAATGTCGAATGTATGTCAATTATTGTATATAATGTTGAATCAACGTCTTGAAAACAACTTGGATTCAACCACCGCACACTATTTCATATGGACAGTAGAGAGGACATAAAATTTAACCAAGATAAAAAAAGTTCAGTTTTGTAAGTTTTCAGTTATAATTTTCAAAAATACATATGCATTCCTGGTACATTGTACAGTGGAACACACATATATTCAGTGTCTATGTTCCTATATACCTGCAGGAATTAATTTTCAATATTACCGCATGGGAAATATTTTATACGATTTCCGGTTGTAAAATCAGAACAAAATAGATACTTAGCTGGAAAAAAGTGTTGAGCGTTTGAATTAAATCACCATTCCGTATTCAATGAAAGTGTCAATGACACTGTAGCTCACCACACAAAAAACGACACAACTCAGTGAGTAAGAAGAAGTCAGTTTTAATTGAGCAACCATCGACGTACATTATAGAAACGATTG
>NW_014579027.1:38320-45672 GCF_000485595.1 Priapulus caudatus
GTGTTCACTGCGCATGACGTTTCTGTGTTCACTGCGCATGACTGTTACTGGGTATAAAAGCACCGAAGAGGGAGAGAGAACTCAGTTGTGGTCGCAAGCACCAAAGGTGTAAGCCACTTCTCTTATAGACTAGATCGAGTAGCAGTCCTCTCCTGGATCTGGAGATTGGTTCGATTCTCCTGTAACGTCCGGTTGGGGAGAGGAGTTGAGATGTAAAATATAGAGGTTTGCAGGATAGCTAGTCAGTTGTTTGTTTACTGGAGTACAGTTCGCAGTAAGACCTCTGTTCTCCTGGAGTTGGAGACCGAGTGCGCTGGAGACTAGCCTCCTGTGCTTGTATGGTGTATTGGTACTAGGGTGTGCTGGAGCTGGGGATAGCTCCAGTGACAGCTCCAGTAACAGCTCCAGTGACAGCTCCAGCGTTAGCTTATGTTTTGATATTTAGTATATATATTAAACTGAGAGAGATTGCTGGAGACTTGTCTCCTATTGGTGCTGTGTACATCTATGTACTGAGGTTACATAGGTTCTGTATATTGATTGTGATACCGATATAGTGTACGTACTTTGATATCATTATTATTACATCATAATAAATGTGATAACTAAATACTTCTGGAGTTGGAGATTACATTTGTGTTGTTGGTTGGTTCTCACTTGTACCTGGCCACCGTAATTGTTCCCAGATCTTTAGGGCTCCCTACTATGTTTAACCTTGGGTCTATCGACCGGTAACACCTCGGGAAAGATATCCGTGCGTAGGCTTGGGACAGCACTCTCAGTGTATCTCGACGTCCTGAACCTACCATTCTGCCGGCGACTCACCCCTAGAGGGTCGCTACAGAAATTTGGGGGCTCGTCCGGGATTTTTGGGTGCCATTGGTAAATTGAGAAACCAACGCAAATGTTTTCTGGGTTATGTAGCCGAGTGAGGGGTATCTTTTCTCCAGCCACCAGAGGTGGGAGGGAGTGTGATACAGACCCCGTACCCAGGACTCCAGTAGTAGGTGTAGAGATAGGCACAGTTGGTAGCTTAACAAACGCAGCTGCTTCTTCACCATTGGGGGAAGATAGTGGGGCTGCAGATTTAAATCTCAGTGTGGGGGTTGATGCCTCCAGCCTGAGTTTAATGAATGTAAGTGCTGTGGAAGAACAGCAGGGTACCCCAGAGAGAAGGGAGATATTCCCTCTGGGAACGGCTACCAGGAAGTCAGATTTGAGAATGCCAGTCGATAGGCCTTTGCCAGTTGCTCCAGAGAACCATGGTGAGCATGGTAGTGACGGGAGTCCTTCTCCCGTTAGTGGGATAAGATGGTTTGAAGGTCCACCTAAATTAGACCTGAGAGACAGTACGGGGACAAAGGCAGGAAAGAGAGGGCGTGCCAAGGAGGGTATGGATTGTTCGTCCACGGAGCGTGGAGAATTTCATAGCCCCTGGGATGCTGGGCGCCTAGGTGGAGAAGGAGACCAGTTTCTTCCCTCCCGTTTTGGGAGGAGGTTTGAGTCTCCAGCTGGTCCACCCTATACTAAGCGGAGGAATACAGGGGGTCCCCACCCCAGCGGTGCTGGAGCCTGGAGAGATGAATCTCCAGGTATACATGAGAGGGAGATGTTCTCTCCATCTCCAGGGAGGGGGCAATGGGAAGCCGGTCCTCCTGTATTCTCTGGAGGTGACCCATGGATGGGGAGTGCCGTTTCTCCTTCCCTCAAGTCTAGCCTTGGGAAGCCGATGTATAGTGCCCCAGCAAGGAGGGAGAAAAAGCCGCCATCTTTCAGTAGTGGAGCAGCCACTGAATTTAAGCAGTTCCTGGCTAAATTTGAATTGGTTGGCCAGTACAACACTTGGCCCGTGCATGACTGGGGCCTTCACCTGGGCTTAAGCTTGGATGGTGAAGCCCTGGAAAGCATGATGGAACTGCCACCTTCGGAGAGGGGAGATTATCGTCAGGTGGTTGCTGCATTAAAGCGGAGATTTGATCCTTCTGACAGAATTCGCACCCATAGAACTGAATTGAGGCGTAGGGTAAGGCAGGCCAAGGAAACTCCTGAGGAGTATGGCGCTGCCATTAGGCGTCTTTATGAGCAGGCATACCCTGGCTTTCCTAGGGAATGCAGGGAGGAAATGTTGGTGGACAAGTTTGTGGAGGGTTTATGTGATTCTTCCTTGCGCCACCATGTGGCTCTGAAGGAACCACAGACCTTGGATGAGGCGATTACAATAACTTCCAGATATGAAGCTGTTGTAACGGGGTCCTCATCACAGGATACTCGGAAGCCACCAGCAGCTAAGGTGAATTATGTTCACCAGGATAGGAAGAAAGCTGAGGTGGATGCGGAAGCATTGAGTAAGCTGTGGGAGGAACTTGAGAAATTGAAAATAGAAGTACAGAAACATGTTGCACCAACTGTTCCTACTTTCCAGGGTGGTTCTAAATCCGGTTCGTGGGGGCGGAAGCCGTTCGTGAATTCCCAGGGAGGGGGACAGGAGAAGCCCAACTGGCATGCGAATGCAGAATGCTTCCAGTGCCGTCAGATTGGCCACATAAGAAGAGATTGTCCTCAAAATAAAGAGGGAGACACAAAACCAAAACCGATAAGGGAACGAAAGACTGAATCCTCCTCGCGCCGGACCTACAGTGAGGGCTCCAGTACGTCTTCGCTGCTCCATCAGTTCTGTAAAAAGGGTTTCACCACATACCTCACACACACACCTTCAAAATAAAAAAACTTTATCCAACATAAGTCGTACGCAATGCTACCATCAAGACGATGGGGAGTTTTCCTGACTGCTGGTAGCTCCTCCTTACTGAAGGCTGCGGAAGCTTCAACCTGAGTTTCAGCTTCTACACCTGTTGCGGTGGCTTGGTCCTACCAATCGGAAGCTAAGCATCTCGACAGTTTCTCCCGGGATTTCCAGAACCGTCATCCAAGCCCGCCTGCCCTTCGCCAAACGAGCTGGAAGAATGCCACATTAATCTGACTCTCCCATCCGCTTCAATGATTGGCACGGCTCTAGGTGCACCTCCGCATCTTGGCATGTCATTAAGTTTATCACCATCATTCTCCACCAATGTTCGGCGATACCTCTTCTGCATAATAATGTTGTCAGAGTGTCAATGTTGTACATAATTTGGGCTGATACCAGCCGCTTTTTGTATCTGATCCAGTACAGCCTTACACGCTGCTGTAGAACCATAATAAGGTCCATCCCATCCTGTCCTAGTTTCCTGGCGAACATTTTTGGTGGGTAGCAGTACGCACAGCCCAGTCACCTGTGAAGATATCTGGTTTTTCAGCTCCTCTATCATAATGTCTTATGACTTCTGCGGCACAGCTGAGACTGGCAGGAAGATCCCTGCACACTCATGGGCTCTCTCATCACATCCTGGACCCATTCTACATATTCTATTGGACACCTGGGCAGGAGCAATTATGAATTGGGAGTGTCCAACCACCACATCATCTGGAATGGCTACCTCTCGTTCCAAACATGAGCAGGTTCGGGTACATGGCTGTAGATGCTTGCTCTCTGGCTTCTGTAAGCTCTATAATGGACATACGGAGGTGGTTCATCCAGGTCATTCCTATGTTTGGTTTTACGACCATATGCTAGCATCCTGCTGGAGTGTTCGGTTTTGAACCTTCCCATCATCATCGGAGTTGGGGAATGTATAAGGCGTCGTTTCGCGTTTTATTCTATTTTCTCTCAGGAGCTCACAGATCGCAGCAAACAACTGGACCTTCAAATGGCAGCCGTCGGTCTGGTGTGGTACTGATAATGGTACCGCCGTACCTACAGAATAAACTGGTCACTAGTGCATCAGTCCATCAGTATATGGCCGTATGATCTGAAGAGCCTATTGCCCTACCACTTCGTGTACAGTAATCACACACGACCATTACCACCGATTTCGCGTGTTCTTTGTCTGCGCTCTAAAAGGCTCCATTATATCTATGGAATTCTCTCTCAGATGGAGCAGCCGAGGTTGTCTGTCTTAGAAGCCCTTGCGTCTGGGTCCCTTTGTCTGTTTCCGCCTTGCACTACGCAAGTGGCAGTACCGCACCAGCGCCTTATATTCTCGTCCTGGTATCTTGGCAATAATATTCTTTGCTTTGCACCACCCAAGGTCTTACGCACCGCCCTGGTGGCCCAGCCAGTTCTATTGGGCGAGTGCAATGCCTCCTAAAGATTCCCTCCTGATTTTCCGCCTGGGGGGGGCTTATTATCTGGCCGATGGAATAACTGGAGTGGGCAGGATGTATAAGTCATCTTCGTACAGTAAGCACCATTCATGCACCCTCAAGTACATCCGTTCATTGTCCTCCAAAGAGAGCTTATACCCACATTCCTGCCAGCTATCTCCTGATATGCGCTGGTCTTTCTCCTTGGTTCTCTTAACTTCCAGAATTCTGATATTTCCACCATTCAGATTCCTGGCAGCTCCTTTATTCTCTATTCTAATGACTGCAGTAATCGAGCTCTCTATCAATAGTCCTCTGCTGTCTATTTTCGTTAGGGTCGCCCTTTCTAGACACATCTGCCTCGGTCTGGGACTCCACCAGCACACCTTCCCGGTTCCGCAGCTCTCCATGGCCTTCACAGAGTTGTCAACTCAGCGTATGATGGCGCACATCATCGGCAATCAGAACGGGACACATTAGCCAGCACACATTCTTGGACAAACCAGCCTGCATTACAATGCTGGCTTTCCCGGCGGCTATGCTCTATGCTGAAATCATACGTATCCAGAAGCTGAAGCGCACCTTGCAAATACCTTTCTGGCTCTTTGAAGTTTTATTCCAGCCAAGTTAAAGACGAATGATCAGTTCGTACCGCTAAAATGCCGACGCGCAGAAGATAATGGCGATACTGTTTCAGCAACGTGCCTACGCTAACAGTTCTTTCTTAGTAGTGGGCAATACCGACGCTGAGACTTGTTGAGAGACTGCTCCATAAGCAATGACACGTCTGTGCAGCATGGACCTGGGACAAGACAGCGGCGCTTACTCCAAAATTACTTGCATCCTGTACTCCAGATAAATTCATCCTCTCAGTTTGGATATGCCAACACTGGAGCATGTGCACAACCTCTTTAGTTCTTGGAGAATGCTCTCCAAAAGAATCTATCCATAAATACTACTCCTTTCGAGTAAGTGCCGACAGTGGAGCACGACGGGGGGGGGTGGCAAATCCCGGTATGTAACGCTATAATACGACGGCGAACCCCATGAAATACTCCTAACTTCTTGTCAATGTCTGTGAGTAGACCACTGCTTAACGACTCGGAATCTCTCTGATAAAAAAAAGAAAAAGTAACACAAACCGAGTGACAACAACCCCATCAGCTGATAGATATGACCAAGGAACTGGGCAGCTGACTGGCAACAACATACACTTAGTTGTTTCATTCAGGTTTAGCCATACGGAACTGTCGACATACCATTCTCATGTTATCAGCGTCTGCGAAAAGCTCTCCAAATACAAGCATGTCGTCTAGATAAGCCAACATTGCTGCCGACTGGAGACCTCTCAAAATTCAAACATCACCCCTTTCAAAAGGTAGCAAGGAGCATTGAGGCAAGAGCCAAATGGCAATAAGATTAAATTGAAATAAATCCTGCTTATGCAACGGCAGTCTTAGCCTTGGATTCTTCATCCATTTCAACCTGCCAATATCCAGATGGCCAAGTCCAAAGTACAGAAAACCATTGGCACGGGATAAAGTGTCAAACATTTCATCTATTCTTGGCAACGGGTACGCTCTTTCGCGTCACCCCGTTCAGTTTCCTATAGTCGCAAAAAAACTAATACTCCCCATCCTTGCTTAGTCACCAGCTAGCAATCAGGTGATGCGCCAAGGGACTGGAGCTTGTTTGCAACGATCACCTTTGCCGCGCTGCATTCCTCTCGATTTCTCTTCTGCAGCCGCTTTTCGCGGGGACATGGGAACCTACGAGGAGGTTGTTTTCCTGGTGCCTCATGACCGGTGTCAATATGGTGGCTTTATCAGCCGCAGTCACGGCCAGCTCAACATCGGGCCACAAAATACATCCTGGTATTCATTGTAGAGTCGCGGCCAAACAAGATCTCTGTGGGTACGCCAAGCCCTATGATCAGCACATCCACCAACAGACTTCGTAGTGGTCAGCGAACTTGTTGGGTTCCATCTTATCACATTTCCCTTCCACTAGCCTACTAGAGGGTACTGACAATTCCATTACTTGCCGCTACTGGTTCCACTGGCTACTAACTGCCCTTCTCCAACAACAGTAAAGTGCTATTTCCTGGTTAGTGACTGGAGCGGGAGCTGGAACGCATCCCTGCACAACTACCGCGCAACAGCTTGCAGCACCGCTGGTGTCTATCCTGGGCTGGAACGTAGCAGTCGGCTCCGCACTAGCGTCCCTCAGCTATAATTATCCCCGAGACATATCCTTTCACTAAGCCGCACCCGCCCGGGTTTCCAAAATATGTGGTCTCTGCTTACATACACTGAAAAGGGGCCACTGTCATTTTTATATAGCAGCTAATCTTTGTCGCTTCATAAGGTTAACTCTCCAGTCCCTACCGAAAAAATTGCATTTCCCGTCTGCCAGCATATCCATTACCCAGGATACCACTTAGGCATGCCCCAGGGAGGCCAAAACAACCAGTGATGTTGGCCGTCGCTGCCCTGCCGCAATGCAAAGTCAACCAGCTCCCCCTCTGGTAGGCAAGTGCAAGCCACGAGCTACGGCTGTAAGGGTACATATGAGCTGCGCAGATTTTAGGTCTTTCCGCGGCTGGGAATTTCCATGATACCCTTCGGTATCGCAAATAGGGTCACACTCGGACCCACTGTCGACCAGTCATGTTGACAGGTTGGCTATTAATAATACGCTCAACATGCCAGCTGACCGCACTTAACAGAGCTATGACTAAGTGGTCCGATCTTCCAGTCAATTTCCCTCCAAGTAAGGTGGCCAGCTTGGCTGGGAGTCCACCAGTCTTTGGGCTCCATACTATGGACCAGATCATTGCCCTTATGCCCGTGGTGCTCTAACAGTTTAAAAGACCCATTTTGGANGGGGATGATCCACCTGGAGTGGTGGAGGTAGATTACTTGATCTTGTGTATATGTATTTTAATGTTGCATTTTAACTACATACTATTCCATTTGTAGGTCAGGTTGCTCAGTATGGAAATATTCTATAATCGTTGTTTGTTTGTTGTTTTTTTTAGTTCAATTTTAAATGGGAATATTTTAGTGAACTGAGATGCAGGTATAAATATTACACTCATGGAGAAATTGTTGCATAAATATGTATGTACTCATGTGTCTTTTATATTGCTTCGCTGTTACAGTGCCATG
>NW_014579028.1:0-3536 GCF_000485595.1 Priapulus caudatus
ATATATATATATATATATATATATATATATATATATATATATAGCGTGTGTCAGTGTCATGTGATCGGCGACTGGTATAGGTGCGTGTAGAGAGAATTTCAAATTTCGCTTTTTGGCGTACGTGACAATGTCTAGCGGCTTCCTGTGAACGAATGCGGTCACGCGAGAACGTTTCTTACGAGGGTGGTGGTGTCTGGCGCATCTGACTGCATATTCCACGCTCCCCATATTGCCTTCCATGTACACGCGTGTATAGTATAGTTAGGGAGATGCAATTGTCCTATCGTATGTGTACTATTTTTGGTAAGGATATGATTATGAAAATGTTGCAATAAAAATAGTTTCGCTTTCCGTAAAGTCATTTTTAAAGATTTTTTTTATATACGTTGAACTGATATATGAGAGAGATACCGAGAGAGAAAGAGAGAGTGACTAGCTGTGAGAGTGAGAGGACGAATGAGAGAGCGAGAGGGAGTGGCCGATGGCGAGAAAGCGAGAAAGACAGAGAGAGCGAGAGAGAGAAAGAGAAAGAGAAAGANGCGACGGAGAGAGAGAATAGAACGGGACAAAGCAGGTCGAGAAGAGAGAGATGAGACACAGAAGAGAGTGAGAGAGCAGAGGGAAGAGATCGTAGAGAGCATTAGAGAGGCGGGGAAGGGGGTGAGAAACCGAGAATCGGAGTGGCCTTGGCACGCTCACGATAATTGGCACTGGCTGATCTTGTCATGATTATTATTGTTTCCCAGCGGCCACTCATTACTAATAGATCAATAAACTTTCAGCGACCTCGAGGACAGAGGCCTTCTCACGATGCGAGTGACGAACCATGACGACAACAACTGCGCCCTGGCTTGTACGAGTTACGAGGCGCACCTGCGGCAATTTGTCCGTTTCTACGAGCGCATATTGGGCCGAGAAATTGCCGGAGAAGTATAGCTGTTGGCACGGGCATGTCAGTCTTATATCGGCGTATAATTGACGGGGATATTGTGATTCGACTAGCGATAGGAGTGCGATGATGGCGCGTGCCTAAAAACGCTTCATTACAAAGCTATACATACGCAGGCTGCCCCATTGCGGGCACTTGAATCCAAGACTTGCACCTAATCGCGCACACGATTGCCTACAAAAGACAGTTTACACAGAGAGAGAGAGGAGCAGAGAGATAGGAGACGAGGAGATGGAGAGAGAAGACGCGGAAACATGACAACCACACATTACCACAGAGGAGAGAAGACGCGAGGCAGCGAGGAGATGAGAGCGCAGAACTCCGACGCTGGAGAAGAAGACCAGAGACGGAAACACCGACGGAACTAGACGACAGGCACGGATGAGGAGAGCAGAGAGGAGAGAGAGAGGGGGAGAGCAAGAGGAGGCGAGAGGAGCATTGCGTGTCTGTGTCTGTGTGTTTGTGGGAGATAGATAGATAGAGAGTAATATCGCAAGAGAAATCGAGATAACGAAAGATATAGAGAGCGAGAGAGAGAGAGAGCGAGCAAGAGAGAGACGATGAGGAGAGAGAGAGAGAGAGAGAGAGAGAGAGAGCGATATAGAGAAAAGAAGGAAGGAGGACAAGGCGGGCGGGGATACAGAAGAAAGACATTTCACTGACCGACAGACCGACCGCTAAAACGTAAGTAACTTCCCAAGATCACCGCTACGTTACTTTCTATATATCTCGAGCTCACTACTATATGTGTTACCAGCTAGCGAGAGTGTACCAGCGAAAGATTTTGTATAATATGTGCATGTGTATATGCATGTGTATATATTTGTGTAAGATTCGTCCAATTTAAAGATGTGCTCTACCTCTGTAATACGCTATGCTCACAAGATCTGCGAATGGCATATACGTACACTGGTTTTTGCGCCGTGCGCCAACATGGGTCCAGCATTGGGCAGCCAAAGTTAACCCAACCGTTGGGCCTGTACTGGGCTGCTCTGGCCAACGTGATACGCAGACATGTAATTGCATGTGTACTAACACAATTTGGTACGTAAGCAAAGTTTGCTTAATTGTTTCATCAGTTTTATTTATTATGTAGTAATTAAACAGTTAAAATAAAGGGTAAGTGAGGGTGTGTTAAACATGTAAAATACAAACACACCCTAGCTCTTTCTTCCTACTCATCCATCCAACCATGCACCTATTTATACTTATCTTTGGTCTTTTTCACTCTCCACCTCTTTCTATCTCGCTCACACCATCTCCCTCTCTCTTACTCCCTCGCTTCCCCCCCCCTCTCTCTCTTTCTCTCTCTTTCTCTCGATCTCGCTCTCCCCCTCTTTCTCTGCCGCACGTCTTTCCTTTTCACTTCTAGCTTGCTGCACACGTTTAACACATGCACACACACACACACACACACACACACACACACACACACAGGCACACACAATTAACTTCCAATCTATTCAAGACCTCTGAAATCACTAATTACTAAGCCTAGTCTACACTAGCAAACTTCACCAAACTTTTGTATGCAAAACTTTTATTTTGTGAAGTTTCTGAAAGTTTACATAAATTGGAGGGAAAAAGAAGCGATTTCTCTCCAATAAGTCAAGAACAATGGAGAATATCAGAAAGAGAGTATGTGTGAGTGGCTCAGCAGCAATTATTGCAATTGCTATTCAACGCCGCCGTCGTCGACAAAACCAAAACAAGCCACGTTTATGAACCAGACCCTGGATTATGAAAAGGAACCAGTTTGGGGCCATCATTGCCTGCTTCAAGAATTGAGGGCCTCAGTCAGCCTCTCCCGGTTGTATCAAACACAGCTGCAATCTGCTACAATGCGGCCTTCTTTCTATCCCTTTGTATTCTTTGAGGGTGGTATTGTAAAGACATGGATACTTTTCATACTCTTGAATTAAATTTCTTGGAAACTCCATGCAGTCCCTGTCTGATTTCTTTACTTTACTGGAGGCTGACATTTTGTCCAGCTGCAGGATCACATGACTACAAACTGTCATTTGATTGGCTGAGTTGTTACAAACCTCAGCAAACTAGTTTGTCAAGAAGGTGCACGGCCTAACTTCTGCAAACTAGTTTGCCGAAGTTTGTCAACTGCTCTACACTGGCAAACTTTGGAAAACCTTTCTTGCCAAACTCGGAGTTTGCTCGAGTTTGCAAACTAAAAGTTTGTTAGTGTAGACTATAGGCTTAACGTTTACAATTTACCGCCCACTCTGTTGTTTCCGGTCCGTGTGCAAAACTATTCAGGAAACTTCGAATCAATTCATATCCTAGAACTTGCAATCTATTCACTACACTTTCCGAACCAGCCAACTACATACCAAACTTCAAACAGAGCATATAAATTATACGCAGTGGCTACGCGTCCGGAACCGGTCGCCTAGCCTCCAGGCTACGAATCCGGACATCCACTCTCACAGTGATCGCGTGACTCGCGTACACGCATGATTGCCCAACGGGACGCTCTGCGGATGTCGTCACACACACACATACACACACACACACACACACACACACACACACACACACACACACACACACACACACACACACACACACACAC
>NW_014579028.1:7828-16144 GCF_000485595.1 Priapulus caudatus
CCCTCTTCTTTCGCGCTTCATCCTCTTTCGCTCGCCTCATCTCTCCGCGCCTTTTTTCTCACTCGTGCACACACACATGCACACACACCTCCACCGCGCCTCTCACTCTTTCGTATCTATATCTCGCTCCTCCATCTCCTTTTTCTCGCCATCTCTCCTTTCCATCTTCTCTGTGTTTGGTGTATGTCTATGTCTATCGCCTATATATATACATACTATACTATATATATTATATATTATATATATATATTATATATATATATATAGAGAGAGAGAGATGTAACGGAACGATAGACGAGCCGAGGATTAGACGATGAATAGGGAATTGAGTGGAGAGAGATGAGAGATGAAAGAGAGAGAAGAAGAGGACTGAGAGAGAAGAGGACTGAGATGAGAAGAGGAGAGAGAGAGATGAGAGAGAGAGAGCAGAGAGAGAGAGATAAGATAGAATATCCGGCCGCCTTTCTCTTATATTTCGCCCTCCCCCCTATCGCTCCCTTCTCCACCTCTCCCCTCCCTACCCTCCTTTCTGTTCTCCCTCCTCTCTCGCTCTCTCTCTCTCTCTCTCTCTCTCTCTCTCTCTCTCTATCTCCTACTCAGTCGCCACACATACAACCAACCTATAAGTCTTGCTGTATTCACAGCGGCATGCATTCTTTGCATTATAGAGTTTTTTTTTAACAATTTTTTCATACACCAAACATTAAATTATTGAGAACCGTAACATAACATCTGAGTATTTGAAATTATAGGTTAGCGCACTTGCAACCCAATGTATAACCAAAAGAAAAAAACATTGTTTGAATCCCTGTGTCGCGCATTTTCGGGCATTTAATATACCATGCCATTCCGTCAGTATCTTAGCTTTCTTACAACGTTGCCTCACGCTTAATTTAAGTTATCCGCCACATAAACGCGATCGTTCTTGTGTCCCGCTTTCAGGGCAACATGAAGAGGACGCTTTACAGGAGAATGTCTGCCGCTGCTGGCGCATGTGTCTACTGATGCAGGATTCCACCTCACCATGCAGGTTGCCAGGTGCCGGCGAAGCAGCGGAAGAGACAACGCCAGGACAAGCATCAATGAACTCGATTGTGAGTCGACCGCACAGTCTATAATTATTCAATAATGTCTGTAATTCTGCCCCGAAACCACAAAACGCCTACAGTTAGTGTACTGCAAAGCATAAAAGCTGTAATTGCCTTCAGTAACCCTAAAGTTAGGGGTTTTAAAGCCACGCGAGGCGTTGCTGACAGGGCTGAAGTGGGGAGGAATTCGGTATCTATCCGCCTTATTTGAGCTTGCAGATCATTTTTTCGATAATCATTTTTTACTCGTGAACTGTAATATAAGTGTGTTTGCTTATTATTTTTCCAACAGCAGGCGTTTGGAGATACATGCCACGGGGTTTTAGCCTCCACACGTGAGAGAGAGGTGAAGTAAACTAGACAACAAATTAATTATATTACTTAAAGGAATTAAGTCACAAAATGTTGCTCAGTACTTAGGTAACCCTAAAATTGTGCTAATTATACGGCTATATAAATAATAATGATATCACTGCCTTCGCTGTCTCGCTATTATGATTTGTTATTGGCTATTGAATTATTAGTATTTAGTCAAATTGTAATACGTTTATTATTAGCCGACGTGTTCCTTAAAACTATCATCTGCGACCAAAAATCGAGGAATTCTTGCTTTATTAAAAAATGGAAGTTGGTTGTGAGCTGATACTTTAAAACAAAACACAAGCAAGATCGCGGTTTATGTCATAAATAATATTATATATGACGTTACAAATTAATGCAATAATAATAATACGATAATAATTATGTATATTATTATATATTATATTATGTATATCATTATATATTATTATATAATTATATATATATATATATATATCATACCCATAATATATATGATATAATCCTAGCGATGGTTACCGATGGTCTAAACCAGTAGGTTAAATGATGGTTTACCCAATGATTACTACTAACGGCTTATCCATTACATCTAATAATGGTTTCACCGAATGTTTTACGATTAGGTAAAGATGTTTCCCGATGGGTTTAACGATGATGTGACAATGGTTTAGCGATAGCCTACCTGCAGTTCTGTCATCGCAGCTCTCACGGCCATTAGCTCGCTCGCCGCCCTTACTTCAGGCAAGCGTCGCGCCTTGTGGCCACGATTGCCGGCGCATAGCGAACCGTTATTCTCACTTTTACATCATCGAATTGGCGCTGCATTCCTCTGCTTTCGCACGCATAGTTAAGAATACACTACCGTGATGTCACGAGTCGACAAAGTAGTTTGGGCATGTTATGGTTTATATTTGCGTAAAAAAAACAACAACACATCGCGCTACTGTTTTACGCCACTCACGTCACCATCTTTCTATCACTCTCACTACTCTCTCTTTCTCCCGCCATCTCCTCCTCTCTCTTCCTCCCCGGTTCCCTTCACTCTCTTACTATCTATCTATCTATCTTATATATCTATCTATTCTATCTATCTATCTGATCTATCTATCTATCTATCTATCTATCTATCTATCTATCTATCTATCTATCTATCTTATCTATCTATCTATCTATCTATCGATCGATCTATTCGATCGATCGATCGATCTTATCTGTCTATCTATTCTAATCTATCTATCTATCTATCTATTCTATCTATCTATCTATCTATCTATCTATCTATCTATTCTGTTCTATCTATCTATCTATCTATTCTATCTATCTATCTATCTATCCTATCGGTATCTATCGCTATCTATCTATCTATTTATCCATCCATTCTGAATTCATCACCCATCCATCCATTCCATCCATCCAACCATCCATCCATCCATCCATCCAACCATCCATCCATCCATCCATCCTCCATCCATTCCATCCATCCATCCGATTCATCCATCCATCCATCCATCCATCCATCTATCTATTCTATCCATCCATCCATCCATCTATCTATCTATCTAATCTATCTATCTACCTATGCTCTCTCCTCTCTCCTCTTCTCTCTCTCTCTCTCTCTCTCTCTCTCTCGTTTCTCGCTCTCTCTTCTTTCCTCTCTATGTTCTCTGTCTTCACATCTCTCCCTCTATTCGTATCCCGCATTCCTTCCTCTCAATATATTTCGCTTCGCTTTCTTCGTTTTCTTTCCCCACTCTTCTATTTTCACGATTTGTCTCTCTCACTGCCGACCTCCCTCTTCTCCTCTTCGCAGTTTTATCAACGGGAAAAGCAAAATAGGGATGTATAATAATGCAGCAATTGTAGCTGTTAAAGCGGCGGGTAAGAAACACGAATGTACGTTTGCATTGCTAACCGATGAATGTACAACGCAGCTTGCCAGAAACTCCGTAATGTTCTGAAAATTTCGCCACTAAGGTGTGTAAATACCTGTATAGGTACCTGCAATCAATTACAAAAGCCGTCTTCTAATCTCGCGATCAGCGACGTGTGTCCGCACCTGTACTACCCGGAGATCGCCGACAAGCAGCAGGAGATCTCGCAGCCTCGCTAACGACATCCGGAGGCGGAGCAGATCGACTGAAGGACAAACAAGAAGCAGATGAGGTGACGAACGATGAACTAAATCTTCGTCGGGGCAAGATGCACCGACCTCAACAACAATCAACTTCGTTGTTTGGCCGCAGCCCAGTACACGGCATCGCCGACGATTCGGACTCGATCACGGGCCATTACAAACTGCGGGCCGCCCCATGCGATGAGACCGTAGCGTCAGGTAGCGATGGATGTCACGTGCAGGCGGGAGGCGCGTTGAAACACCAGAACATCAAAGTAGTTTATGTTCCCGAGGCTAAAATAGATGATAATATATTTAGATTCATGTCGCATTATTATTCAGATAATATAATATTACATGATGATAATCATAGCATTCGCACATATAGAGCTGCATAGTGGAAATGTTCGAATATTTTAGATTTATGATAGTCGATCGTACATATATTTATACTATATATATATATATATACTAATATATAAATAATAATAAATAATATATAATATATACTATATATATATTATATTTATATTATATATTTATATATATTTATGGTAGTCGATCGTTGGTCGCCATCGTACTCGGAAAGAAAGGGTACTAGGGTAAAAATAATTTAACAGTCGTAAAATTATACAATTTTTACCGAATGAGAAGCATTGTTATACATAAATGAACCGCGGCTATCTATATATACATAGCCATCTTATATTGCTGGACACTCCGGATACCACCGAACGTTTCCCTTTTCAGTTTACTACGCATAGCGCGCAGATATTGGTGATAAAATCACTCTGGGCGCCATTCGGCGCCCTGCCTTCGATTCAGCGCCAGGCGCAGGCGATCGTGCTCTCTCCAACCAGCGAATCACCAGCACAGCGACCCCGTGCCTCGTGCCTCGGCTCCACTACTGCGCTCAGTACTGTCGGCTTGCCGCTCGCCTACAGCTTCTCGGTGATTGCTGGCGCGCCAAACGCGCAGCTTCCGCGCCCGCTTGCGGGGCGCGTCGCAATGCCGACCCCGTGCGGCCTCAGCGCGGGCATGGCACGCCAGCTGGCAGCTGGTGCGTGCGCAGCGGATCCAGCGTCGGCCGGCCTTTCATCGCGCGCTCGACGTTCGTGATCGCGCATCGCAGGGCAGGTCTGTCATCGGTCTTAGCTGTCGGCGCACGAGTCCGAAGTCAACGATACCTCAGCGAAGTCGCTGCAGCAGCTGCGCGTCGCCAAGATCGCTACTGCTCGCGAAGAACGCCAACGCCGACCGCGCCTGCTAGTGGCGCTAGGCAACGGCGACTCGTCAGCTTTGGCGACGCGGCTTCTCAACTTTGACGGACGACGCTACGACAACCGTCGCGCGGCCCGTCGCCCGACGCGCTGTGCGGAGGCAGTGCGACAAGCTGCGCGCGAACTGCACGCCGCGAGTTCTTGACGCCTGGCGAACTGCGGCGGCGGCGACGACAGCGCCGTGTTCGACGTTCGCTGCCGAAGCAACGCAGGGCCGCAGCTGCTGCAGTCGGTGCGACAAGTGTCGCCGGCCTTCGCAGCTGTGCGCGCCGACGGCGAGCATGGTCGACGCAGCGACTGTCGCAGCAGAACTCGCTCGCGCTGTCCGGCCCTGCAGACAAACTTCAAGCAGCTGCCTGGCGGCAGCAGAAGAACTCGCCTCAAGCGTCGCCACTCGACTACATCAAAGTGCGCTTGCCTGGACTCGATAGGCCTACATCATGCAGGCGCGACGCTCGTGCTCTCCGCGCTCGCTCGCCGAACATCTCAGGACCTGCAGCTGTCAGCGCCAACTACCCGGACTACACTCGCACGAGCAGGTGCTCGAGTTCCTCCACGCAGCCAGTACCCGCCTGGACGACGTTCGAACGGCTGCGACCTTGGCGACGGCCGCCTTGCTGCGCGACAGATTCGTCGCCGACGGCGTCGTCGCCGGACCGCGTCGCCGGCGGCGATCCTCGCCGACGTAAGACAGCTGGATGCCGACGAAGACGTCGGGGACGGTCGTTAACGGCGATCAAGAGGATTGAGATCGCGCTGACGCCAGTACCATTACTGCCTGCTGCGCGCGCGCGTTACACGTGCGCCGAGACGAATGATCGCGACAGGGATACACCTGATCGCGTCCGCGTAGCGCCGAACGCATGCTGGAGCTGCTGGAGGAACTCGGCTTGCATTATCGCGCCAGAGACAGCTGCCGTGGGTTTGTCGCTTGGGCTTGCTGCCGCGGAGACGGTCACGTTACAAGGGTTGCAGCCTCATCACGCTCATGTTGCTGCACCGTGCCGTGATTCACCTACCGCGGCTGCAGCCTCACCATGCTCACGTGCTGACGTGCGTGCATCACGATACCGGGCTGTACGCCTCACCATGGCTCACGTGCTGAGTGCGCTGATTACGTACCGCGGCTGCGAGCCTCATCACGCTCACGTGCTGGGAGTGCTGATCACGTTACCGCGCGCTGCAGCCTCAATCACGCTCACGTGCTGAGCTGCGTGTTCACGTACCGCGGCTGTGCCTTCACCATGCTCACGTGCTGAGTGCGTTGATCACGACCGCGGCTGCGCCTCACCGATGCCTCACGTGCTGAAGCTGGTGATCACGCACCGATGCTGCAGCCTCATCACGCTCACTTGCTGAGTGCGTGATCACTACGCGGCTGCCAGCCTCATCACGCTCACTGCTTGACAGTGCGTTGATCACGTACCGCTACTGCAGCCTCATCATGCTCACGTTGCTAACGCGCGTGATCATCGTACTTCAGGACTGCCAGCCTCATCACGCCTCACGTGCTGAGCGCGTTGATCACGTACCGCGGCTGCAGCCTTCCATCACGCTCATGGTGCTGAGTCGTGATCACGTACCGCGGCTGCAGCCTCACCATGCTCACGTGCTGATGGCCGAACGTGATTCACGTTACCGCGGCCTGCGCCTCATCACGCTCCACGTGCTGAGGCGTGATCACGTTACCGCGGCTGCAGCCTCATACGCCTCACGTGCTGAGTGCGTTGATCACGCTTACGCGGCTGCAGCCTCATCAACGCTCACGCTGCTCAAGCGCAGTGATCACTCGCTACCGCGGCCTGCCACAGCCCTCACCATGCTCACGTCACGTGCTGAGTGCTGTGATCACGTACCCGCCGGCTGCAGCCTCATCACGCCTCACGTGGCTGAGTGCGTGATCACGTACCCGTGCGGCTTTTGGCCCGGCGGGCCCGCAGCCTCATCATTGCTCACGTGCTGGGGGAGCGGGCGTGATCACGCACCGCGGCTGCAGCCTCATCACGCTCACGTGCTGAGTGCGTGATCACGTACCGCGGCTGCAGCCTCATCACGCTCACGTGCTGAGTGCGTGATCACGTACCGCGGCTGCAGCCTCATCACGCTCACGTGCTGAGTGCGTGATCACGTACCGATGCTGCAGCCTCATCACGCTCACGTGCTGAGTGCGTGATCACGTACCGTGGCTGCAGCCTCATCACGCTCACGTGCTAAGAAGATTCAATTACGCAGATATGTAGGCACAGTGTTTAATGCACGGTGGGGGAGAATATAATATATGTAAGCAGTTTTATTCGATGAGATCCGAGTGTATGGGTCTGGGTGGTATGCAGAGAGATCGCTCTACTACGTCATCTACTACGATTAGAATACCTACCTAGGTATACAGAGAATACGGAGTAACTATACTACGCGTGTGCTTGTAGTAAGAAATGTAGACTTAAAAAAATGTAAAATGAGAAACAAATGCATGCGATTGTATTACGTAGTTGATGCTTGCCGCATACGTGCAAGAGCCATTTTCTGTACCGACATATAGAAAGCACGACTAGTCGTATTGAATGGTTTTCTGTGCGAAATCCTAACATTTGGTGCTAGATGCCATATCTTGTAACACTTCATTCTAAAACCCCTTGGCTATGAACCCTGGCCAATTGGGCCAAGGCCGACGTAGATTGCATCATGTTGGATGTGAGAACCCGATGTGTATCTTCGCGATATGCGATATTTGTGATTCTGAAATAAAATCTGCGCGATGTTATATGTTCATATGCACGCATGTCAAGATGCTCGTAGAGTACCTATGTATGATGAGCAAAGCGTTCGCATCATTCAAAAGCGTCGTAAGTATTTGATGTTGCTCACGACACAATAACAACGCAGAAATGGTTAAAATGATGACGTCAGCATAAATTGCAACAGCAAATAATAAATTTAAGTGTAAATTTTACAATATGCAATACAATGATTTGTTTCTGCGCAGTTTTCATGCTTAGATTGTTTCTTTGTACTTTTTTGTATTTTGCCGGCCGACACATGACATCCACCTGACATCCACGTGACATCAACGGAATCGGTTTTGTTAAAATATAATTTAGTGAGAGTTTATTGACATATTTAGCGCCGTTAGTACTGACGTTTCATCGTAAAATAATGAATTTTTGCTTATTAACACTTGTAATTTATTATTTATATAATCCTATTTACAATGTAATGATTATTAGGAGATACTAAGATAGTTTGATCAAAGGGGATCGGGTTTGTGCTAGAGCACCCACACACTGTGTCTAACACGCACGCACGCACGCACATACACACACACACGCGCACTCAAAGGTGGCCTTGTACGCTTGGTATCCTCGAAGAATAGCCGTGACAGAATGTATATGTAGGTAACACAAATATTTAATAACAACAATAGTAACGATGTTACACAACAGCGTAATACTATTTAAGATATCCAATATATACATACCTATATATATATATATATATA
>NW_014579028.1:16447-19035 GCF_000485595.1 Priapulus caudatus
GTGAGGGACGAAGACGGAGCTGGCGACGTGTAGATATTAGACGAGACAAATAGAACTATTAAAAGGTCCGCTGCATATACGAATGCAGGGGGAATCATTTGTACCTTCGTAACACGAAATAAAAGCTATATAGCCGTATCGTTAACTGCATTGCACCGTGTTCTGTTCATCTGGTACGACCTGTTATCTGCTACGTGCTCATCGCCGTCCTGGCCTTAATACATCGACAGGAGCGGACACTGATCCCACTACTGGACACACGTTACTACCTAGCGTCTGTCGAACCGTAGTCGTCTACCCTAGGGCACTACAATATAATGTACGTGTCAGTCTCATGTGGACATCCCACAAGAGTATAAACTCCTTAATGAACTCAAGGTTTAGGACCAATTACGTCGTTTACGCTTCCATTCCTCTCCCCACTTTCACAATTCCTTTATACGCCCTGTATTGCATCTGTAGATGCAGACTGCAGTGTCAACTCACCATTCTTAAGTCGAGCGGCCGCCTCACAGACATTTACGCCGGCGTTCGACTGTCCGTCGGTAATGACCACAAGCACCTGGGAATCGCATGATGATTCTGCTAGCATAGATTCCGCCCTCTCTAGTGCATCACCGGTTCTTGTCGATCCGCCATCTGCGATGGAAAAGTGAGACGTGAAAACTGTTCTATACATAGAATGCAAGAATGGTTCTATCCGGAACATGAAACGTGAGCATTTTCTATCCGTAGTGTGAGAATTGCAGAATTCACCAGAATGCGGAAAGGCTTGAGAATTGTTCTTTCCGGAATGTCAGGCCGATTTACAGATGTGCATAGGCATATATATTTACATTTGTATTTGCTACTGATTACTGTCTATCGTTGGCTGAATTTTGATGCTGGGACCCAAATCCCAACCATAAGGCCAACCCTAACTCTAACCGTATTCCTAACACTAACCCTAACTGTAATAATAACACATTTATAATTTGTATACATATATTTAATCAGTACGATTGTTCACAGACTGCATATGGTTTGGGTTATTGCAATCAAAAAAGGTAACAGACAGAACGATCTAAACAATCTATCAGACATCTCCACATACATTCACATGCTTAGCGGTAACTGTAAGCTTACGTTGGTAAACCAGGCCTTCAATAGTCTCTAGAACTCCGTCGATGTTGTCTTGGCCGTTGAAGTTCATTATGGTTTCCACGACATCCGAGTACATGATGATTGCCATCTCTGATGCAATACCGTCAGCGCTACCGATTGGGTATTTAGTATGTTGTACCTCTGCTGTTTGCTGCAAGAAAAGGCAAAACATGGCCAATATAGCAAATGCTTACATCAAAAATCGATCTAGTTCGATTTGGTAATGTCAGTTATTCTACGAATCACATAGATAAATGTGTGTACCACACTCAACCTGCATATAAGGGTCACTCAGAGGAATCAACGAGAGTGTCCTTTATAGAAAGGTTTCCGTTTAGGCTCCGAGGTAGTTTTACTGTATGACTGCCATTCAACAGAAACCCCAAAAGTATCCATCACGAACAGGTGTGCTTCGTCCGATCCCGGATATTCCTATTGACATCGGTAATGACGATGATGCTATAAGCTTCATCGAGAAATTCGGCGCTAAGACGACGTCTACTGACGACAAGGCGGGATGCGAGGCGGTAGTCTTCGTTGTTGATGCCAGCGGCAGTGTAGGCAGTGACAGTTTCGTTAAAGCCAAGAGCATGGCAAAGGTAAACTATAAGTCACGGCCAACACCTTTATAGACCTAATAGCTAGACATTTGGCGGTTCTCTTGAGCGGCACGTACTTACCTACATAGTGACACAATCTCTACTGAATTTTTTATTTGTATGTTTAACACGTAGTATGCCATGTTTTTTAATATTTAAGAAAAAATCGTTCTAACTTTCGACTAGCAGAAGTGTATTTGAATTACAGTTATGGAGCACCTTTTAATTAAACAAATCAATAAAATAGAACACAATATTTATGACAATTAAAAGCCAAACAAAAAACTGCGAAGAACCAAGAATTGTAACTTTGCGCTTAACCACGGCAGCAATTCTTCGGACACAGTGTAAAAGCAACTGTGTCCGCTATAGCTATACTTACGGTGAATACGCACCACCACCCGGTAGCAATCCTGGGCTTACTGGTATCGAATTGACAGACGTAAGAGCTAATACGTCGAAAATCACCGCATATAACGCGCAAACGATGATTGAAGTCATGTTGCAAATGTTTCTCTGCTTTTCGCACTATACCGCGTTGTCTGTCTGATTATGTGCGTCTCTGGTGCTGTCGCAGGGAAGAGTAGACGATAAGTGTGGCGCGTAATCGTGGCTTATATATAGAAGCAACTGGCGGCGACACACGAGCTGACAGGCCTCGAGGCACGTCGTGAGCTCCTCTCTGCTCTAACAGGTTTTTCTGGGAAGTGCTGGTATTATGCGGACCGCAAACAGGACCTATTTCTCACTACGCTGCAGGTACCTGCAGCCATTGACATAATTCACTACCCGTGCACCAGTGTTGTAGGTCTCGAGACCGGTCTTGGCCTCGAGACCGGTCTCGAG
>NW_014579028.1:19599-23978 GCF_000485595.1 Priapulus caudatus
ATCATTACTACAGTCAAACCCCGTTAGTAGAAAACTGACGGACCAAAGAAAAATAATTGTATTAAGCGGGTTTCGTATTAACCACTTCAAGATATATGGATTACAAGGTGTGTACAAGGTATTTTATATAGGTTTATATGTATAATTAAGAACTTTAGTAGCGTTAAATTGTTTACAAACAGATACAATTACTGCAAAGCCTAAATTCCTCGGACTCGGACTCGGACTCGGACTCGGGGGGTGCGGACTCGACTACAACACTGCCGTGCACTGCGCACATAGGCTTATATATGTATCATCTGTGTGCGTGCGTGGTAGCGTGTGCATGTACTCTTGCGTTTGCGTGCGCGCGTGCTTGGGTGGGTGCGTGTGTGCGTGTGTGTTTGTGCGTGTCTGTATGCCTGTGCGTTCGTGTGTGCGCGCGCGTGCGTGTGTGTGTGTGTGCGTGCGTGCGTGCATGCGAGCGCGCGCGCGTGTGTGTGTGTGTGTGTATATATGTGCATAATGTGGGTGTGTGCGTGCGCGCGTAGCAACGACTATCAGCAGCTTTCTGACAAGCAGATGCTACTTGCCTTGAGCTTGACGGGATACCACAAACGCCAGGTTGTTAGCGTATACATGACACCAGGAGCGTATAATGACAAATTTGTCATTATAATGAGCGTAATGGCGTATGGCGTAATGGCGTATAATGAGCGTATTTGTCATTATACGCTCCTGATGACACGCAAGCTTAACAACCCGCCAGTTATTTTAAGACAAATTTATTTAAAAAAATAGGAAGAGGGTTAATATATAAGTGAGAAAGGGCAGAGTAGAGAGCTCGCATAAGACTGATTGGCGTTATGTTGTGAGGAAAGTCATGCCTACTTAGGGGCAAGCATGGGGACGAATAGAGAAAATGAGAGGGATGTGGAATGAAAGGGTCGTTGAATGGAGTAGATGTGACGGTAGGCCTATATCTGCTATCAGGATACTTTCGTGATTTGTGTCAATTACTATTTCCGCTGCTAATTTTAATGGGGTCGAGCTTCCGTTTACGTTGACAACGTGTAATGAACCGGTAGTGATTTAATAGTTGTCACATCTCTAATTATTAATTCATTCATAAAAATGGTGGTAGATGACCTGGCCTGCGGCGATTCCAAGAACTCGTTAACGGCTCGCCTGGCGTCTGACCTGTCACGTGATTTACTGCCTTCACGTTACGGTACGTCATCAAGTTCCGAGATCAAATTCCGAATTTCAAACACAAAACTGTTGTCACTTAATTCTACTGTGCACGATACTCAATAGGCCAAGCCCGGTGCGTTACGAAAGGCTCTTTTGAATAACGTTCCAAGTATTCGACTGTTGTCATATCCGCTTCCGTCGTGCAGATCGTTTAGATAAGAGCATAGACTAAGAATACTCGCGAAATGAGGCGGCCATATTCGCTCGTTACGCTGATGAGACTACGATGATTTCTCTAAATCCCGGCCCGATTCATAGTAATCTGTTAGTAAAATATTGACTTGACACGAAGACAATAATACAAGGATCCTGTTACTGACATAAAATTTTCTGTCAAGGTATTTTCATTTCTATATAAAACACTTTGTACACACCTTCTAATTCATTGTTTTTCTCTTCAAATTAAGGCTAATATAATATACGGAACCCGCTTAATACGATTATTTTTCTTTGGCCCGTCAGTTTCGTACTAACGGGGTGCGACTGTAGTAATGAATAGTAGTAATTGAATGAAGTCCGCACCCCCCGAGTCCGAGTCCGAGTCCGAGTCCGAGTCCGAGTCCGCGCCACCCNACACACACACACACACACCACCACACACACACACACACACACACACACACACACACACACACACACACACACACACACACACACACACACACACACACACACACACACACACACACACACACACACACACACACACAAGACATATATAGGTACGCATATATATATATATATATCCTACATAATATATATTTTGTGAAATCAGGCCTGCGCTTGTCTAATCTATATAAATAATTGCTCCGTCGTACTTTCTCAAATAGCTTAGGAGTTTGGTTCGTGAATGACGAAAAAGCATAGATAGACGAGTTCTGATTCACTGTTATAACGAGTCTTTTATTTTATACCCATACATAATCCCACACCGTATAACACTTCTGAGCGTAGTAGAGTTGAAACGGTTGAGTTCTAAATCTTTAGTAATGAAGGATGAATCGCTCCCACCATCTCTTATCTTCTCAATCTCTCTCTCTCCCCCTCTCTCCTCTCTTCCCCATCTTTCTCTTCCACCGTCTTTTACGTATGCCTTTTCTCATTCATTCTCTTTCTTTCATTCACTGCCCTCTTTCTCTCGTCCCTACGCTTTCTCTCATTCTCTCATCTCATTTCAACCATCTAGGCGATGCCGATGAACGCTTTCTCAATAACTCTCCATATAATTGCTAACATATGTCTCGAACTAATAATTATATTATCGTAACACTATTACGAGTAACGCTACCTTCTTTGTTACATTTCTTATNTACCCTCGAAATTTCAAGCGGCAAACATAACATCAGGCAAAAATGAATTATTTTAACATAGTACGTTTGTACTTGTCTATATGTGTAATAGATAAAAAAAATATTGCTCAGGAATACGTTCATTCAAAGCTTTTAGACTACAAAGTGAAAGTGTCGGATCGAATGTTTCAAATAGCGTTTACTTTTGCCGCTCTGCGGCGATGTTGTGACGCGTCTCTTGTTGCCATGCGGTGTTGCTAAACGCTGAAGATCATGAAAGCTGCATGTGCTCATAGATATCATCAAGAGTACATAATAGAGATAATAGAGATCTCTATTATGTACTCTTGATATCATATAACACGTGTTATATGATATCTATGGCTGTGCTGGCCGTGACCTGCATCGACTCTTGTCGCCATGATACAGAACCGCGGCGTAGTGCGTTTTTCGAGTTGTTTTTTCGTTAAGGGAATATAGGCTTGATACATATTTTTACAGTTTCATTTTCAAAGCTAACGTTCAGTTAAAGTGTAGTGAGTTATTTACTTGCGTTTTTACAGTGGTTTAATTGTCACAAAAATGTGCGTGGGCAGGAATCTTTAAAGTAATATTGTACTGCCGTTGCGTGCGCAGATAACAACAGGTGCCTATAAACATATTACAATAGCAAGGATTTATTATTATATTGGTGTATTAATTATTGGCCGTGGCTACGTGCCCGGTTACCGGACGCCTAGCTCCCAGGCTACACGTCCGGTCAGCGTGATTTTTTTCCTATAGGATAATCAAGAAGATAATCATGGGCTCTAGAGAGCGCTGCCATTGGTTGATACAAATTACGTGCCTCAAACTCCTGTTTTATGGTGCATTGTGACCCTAACCCTAACCCTAACCCTATTTTTTTTAAATATATAAAAAATTAAATTTTTAATTGATGTAAAAATTAATTGTTGTTATTAAATTGTTGTAAATAAATCATGTAAATATTTGCGTTAATTGAAAAAAAAAGGTTAAATGGATAAAGATAAAAAAAAATACAGAAAACAGGAAAATAATTAAAAAACGGATGGTATTCGATCCAACGACCTTTCAGCCGTGACGTTCGTGCTGTACTCGTTCGGCTATTCAGGGTTATTGAAATTATGGATTATGGATGTGCTATGAATATTACGACACTGTGACGTCATTGAGCGACGAAACAAGCTCAACAAATGGCAGTGCTCACTAGAGCCCTATGTTCTTGATTATCCTAGGAAAAAAAATCACGCGTCCGGTCATCCATTTCTTATGTGAATCCAACTATAATTATATTTCAGTAAAAAACACTAAACAGTAATTTTTGCCATATTAATACTTACGTTTAGGTATTTTATCAAAAAACGTGTTTTTGTAACTCTTGCAACAATAGTAAATCCAATAGAATCAACGATTTGAAAGGGGCGTGGCCTAATCGTGACGTAGATTTGGGGCACTTGCCATAACATACACGATATGCACCGGTGCAGTTTTGGTTGTGAAGCAGTTTAATAAATAGTAGAAGTCTGTACGAAATTGACCACAAACAACGCAACGCACGCGTTTCTATTCAACAATTTGTTACTAACACGGTAACACCTGATGATCTCGTGTGAAATGGATGACCGGACGCGTGATTTTTTTTCCTAGGATATTGGTTGAGCTTGTTTCGTCGCTCAATGACGTCACAGTGTCGTAATATTCATAGCACATCCATAATCCATAATTCCAATAACCCTGAATAGCCGAACGAGTACAGCATGAACGTCACGGCTGAAAGGTCGTTGGATCGAATCCCATCCGTTTTTTAATTATTTTCCTGTTTTCTGTATTTTTCTA
>NW_014579028.1:23988-33559 GCF_000485595.1 Priapulus caudatus
GCAAATTCGAACTGGAAAGGGGGCAAAATTATTTCGTGGCTAAGCCTACTAATTAATGGCGAGGAAGGGTTATTGCACCCTTGTTACCGTGCATAGTTTGGCACTACAAGGGGGGGGGGATAGCAGAGGCGGGTTTCACAGATGACTCAGGAACGTAGCTAACCCATTTTGCCTGAGGGGGGGTCAAGGTCACGCGTGTGGTGTGTTCTGGGAAGGTGACCGCAATTAACCATGTTATTATCTAGATTTCTCTGGAGGTAACTGTCCCCCCCCCCCCCGCGCGCTAGCTAGGGCACTATTACTGCAATTTAAATGATGATTTACACTTATTTTAAGTGTATTTGCATTTATTAGGATTTTGTTGTAGGCTATAACTCATCCAAATCTATTAGGTAGCTGACCTAGTGACTTAGCTTGCTCCCCAGTGCCAGTGGTCACGTATCATCGTGTGTCACTGTGTGTACGTACGCGTACGTACACGCGTTATCGTTTCGTGAGAACTTCATTTCATCATTACTGAAAATAGCACTTTGATGCGCATACCTGCTACTAGCGATCCCATGATAGCTCCTATGCCGTTGAAGAGATAGTAGAGTGACTGGACCGTCGGTAGGTGCTGTATGCCGAACAGGTCGACCAGTATTGGCGTCTGAATACTCAGTTTTATTCCATAGCTAGCTCCGTACAGAACACAGCAAAGCGAAAACACCCACAGCTTTCCCGCCGCCAGAAACAAGAGGCCGAAGACTCCACCTGCAAGCGTAGCAACGCCGAAGCTGAGCTGACGCGGGAACCACGGTCTGTCGCCTGCGGCCGCCACCAGGAGGCGGGCGATGACGTTGCTGACGTTGAACGCGCTCATCATTAGTGCAGCCAGAGTAAGACTCATGCCCTGCTGCGTGCCGTACAGGACGCAGAACGTCATCAGGATATTTAGACCGAATCCGTACACGAGGTTACTCAGGCCGTGAACTCCGAATTTCACCATGTCGGTCGTCGGCAACATGCACCGTCTCTTCTTGTTTCTGAGTTCGTCCAACGCTTCCTTGGCTGCTTTCGGTACGTCACGCAAGAGGGCGCTCGCTGCTACAGTTTGTAGATACGTGCCAGCGATAATGATCATTGCACCTTCCCAGGTGTAAAGCTCTATGATCTTGACGCACAGTAGAGGACCGGTTAGTGCGCCCAGTGCCGAGACGGTCTGTATGAGACCCGTTGCCAAGGCGCGTTTCTTTTCGAAATAAAGTGCGGCGATGTTCTGCGACGGTGCATAAATCATACCCCTACCAAAGCCTGCAAATGATAAGAATGCGCATAATAATAATATTAATAATTATAATGATGATGATGATGATGATGATGATGATGATGATGATGATGATGATGGTGATGGTGATGATAAAAATAATAGCAATAGTAATAGTGATATTATCAGCAGTGGCAACAGCAAGAATAATAGTAATAAGTATGATCAGAATCCTTTGTTTGTACACGTTTAGTACGTTAGCGACATATACTCAATTACATAATCTATTAATATGAAAAACACAAGTGAGATAATTTCGCACGAGCCTTGACACAAATTATAGTATAATACACAAATAGGTTGCTCCCTCTAACGAATAGAATGGGCTCTATGACAAGCGTGCATCAAGGAATTACAATGTAATACGCCATAATTATATGAATACCGTGCAGAAATGCAAAACCTCACGCACCTGTCAGCATGCCATAGGCACCAATCAACACGGTTAGGTTTTCTGCCCCGTAGCTGAGGCACATTCCGCCCGTAGCTAGCATCCCTCCTGTCACAATGACCAGTCGATACCCATACTCCTCAGCCAATCGGCTGAACACAGGACCTGATCGCATGGTTACAGATTACAATGTGATGCGAGTAGCTCGAGTAATTTCATAACTCGCGCTAAGTATAAACGTACAACAGTGAATGAACAAAGCAGAGTACGCAGGGGAAATAAACAACTATCGTTAGAGCTGGCCGGACGAATAGTATAGTATTAAATGAAAATGTGATTTGCTTGAAAACCAATCGGGAATATTTTACATTTTCCTTTTCAGTAGGTCGAACATTGACTTAAATCGCACCGGTTGTCGTGTAGGCGGGGTGCGAGTTTACTCGTAGATATATAGCTTACCTGCGATGAGTGTTATCCCAGTTTGTAGCGATCCTACAAGCGCAATCACATTTCTCTTCTCCGCAAACACCGTTATAAACTCTACGAAGAGTACCGAGAAACAAGCCTCTGCGTTTCCCAGAACAAATGCATTGATGCAGGAGCCAAGCAGCACCACCCAAGCCCAGCCGTGATCGGTGTGTGTCAGAACCTTGCTAGCCCGACTTCCAGTATTCTTGCTGGCGTCCATGCCCTCATGCTGGCTGCTGTTTGCAATAATCTCGGTGGCTTTGCTGTCGACTGGCATTGTTGTCGTGGCTTTCTCGAGTGCTTCTCCTAGCTCATTAATCTCGGGTAGAGTTTCAGCTATATATATATGTATGTATGTGTATCTCACTGACTATATCTGTGATGAAATTAACCATAAATTCACTAGCAGGTTTCCCATTTGTTGCATGTACTGCGAATACAACCAAAAGCGCATATACAGACTTGTATATAGCACTCCGTAGATAGAGCTGCATTCTACACCTACATCGACTAAGACTGTCGACGCTTTTAGCTTTTACACGTTTTGGCGGTTAGGTAACAGGGGGAACTTGTTTTCATCGTGAGTCTGGACTCTCCGCGTATCAGGGCAAACATCATTGCACGCGGTGCTGCCTTTACTTTTCAACAAGCATTTCGCATTACGCTGTTCGAAAAACATGAAATTATTTTCGCGTTTGTGACATCTTGACGTGCAAAAGTTTTTAAAATCGTCCGTCAATATAAGATAACGGGAGAACTTTTACAAGATAAGAACTGTCAACGAATATATTTTTAGTTGCGCGCTAACCTCTAACAATGTACGTATATTCTCTCGGCAGTAAATATGTTCCCGAAGCTCTTGTCTGGCCGATAGGAAGCATTTCTAACGCAGCATATCGCCGACATGAGGAGGAAGAACCCCGATGGTTAATCGGATTTAGAATTCAAACGCACGCGCGTATCGTGTTGACTGCCCAACGACACATCTCGATGACAGTCGCCTCTTGTCAGGCCTCGACTCCCCGTTAGTTGCCAAAGGCAAAGGAAGTCGGTGCTGGTCGGTGGTCATCGGCAGTCGTCGGTTATCGTCGGCCGTGGTCGGTCATAATCGGTTATTGTCGGTAGTGGTCGGTTACCGTCGGTGGTCATCACTACACGTGCGGGGATATAGTGATTCGACTCTTTTCAATGCAACACTTGTGCCCAAAATTCCTGTTTTGCAAGCTACGATCCTGGTTCGTGCACGCCCAGTATCCGCCGAAATTAACCATATTTTGTTGATATTATTCAAACTAAAATGTGGGTACAGTACCTGCCGTAGTTTGAATGATATGTGTCTATCACAGGCTTATATTTTAAAGTTTACAAGGAGCCAAAAAAACCGGGATAGCTTCATAATGATTCTGGACACGCGTTCTTAGTGTAAATATATCAAGCCAACAACCTATTCCACTTTCAGCAGGCTCTGTGCGTTCAAACCATAGAAATAATATAGAATTATAGAATAATATCTCTCTATATTATTTCTATGGTTGAAACAATGTTGGTATTGGCATTTCTCATGCAGATGGGGCGCGCACCATTTACGGCCGAGTACAGATGAGACTGGAGAATAATGAACACGCATCTAAATACCAAGACGAGTGTCTATTCCTCTATGTTCACTTTCTTTATTTATACCTGTGCCAACTTCACACGCAAGCGTGCGACAACACATGGCCCTGGCTCCGAAAATATCAATGCTTGACCAAGCATAGAGTAGAAGTACAAACTAGCTCTAACCGTGCAGCCCTTCGCTTCCTGTAGCAAAAGTGAAGGGCTGGCTATACGGTAGACACAAGTTACCTTCTCGCTTCTCTCTACTTGGCGAGACATCGTTCGAACGACGTGAAACAGTCGTAGAGCCTGGTCGGGCTAGCTGTACATGTGAAGCTATGATACGAACGTGATAAGCGTTATAGCGGTTTGACAGCTATGCCTTTCTTCTCAGCAGTCTGGTTTTTTTCAATACTTCATTCCAATGCGAGCATCCGTCTGTAATTGTTTTTCCTACATACATTAACGTACTCGCATGTAAATTAAATGTAATAACGACAATATTATTCACACTGCAACTCAGCAAAGTACTTGAGATACGTGCACCTACTCACTGTGCCCATGTCGTGTGTCGTGAGGACTTGTGGCGCTAGACTTAGTTCACAAAACACCACCATGTTATCGAAATGGCGAAACAAAGAGTATTGTATATAGTGTACCATCAGAAATTCGATTACGTACCCGTAACAACTAGGAGGCATATTTGACTAGTTATAAGGTGAGACTGGGTATACATTCATTGACGCTATTAGCAACAATACATACATATACTTATACTTATACATATACTTACGAGAGAATTACCATCTTTCACATACTGATTCGAAGTCTTGACTTCTCTGGATACTACCGTTAATATGAAACAGTATACGTAAGTAGCAACAGTACATTTTCTCACCCACACTCATGAACAGCTAATAGGTTTAGCCAGTGACAGCTCCAGAAAATGTGTAAAAACGTGATTGTTTGCATTTTCACATAGCTTCCAGAAGTTTGAATCACTATGTGCATAGACAACAATACACGTTCTATTGTTTGATGTGTACAGATATTGAATATAATACTTACAACTTTTAGACTAGAAATCAATGGCGACATAACACGTGTGACCGTTCGGCTCTCATACATCTGACTGCCACCTATTTATGAGATTCTCACTTCAACACCTACATGAGACTAGTCGATAACTTAGCATTCCCATCACTAAGCCTTGATAAACGATATGTCTATCTTAACCAGCTAATACTTTAGAGCACAAAAAAGACACAGGTGACACTTGCTTTGCTATCTAAAAATGTACACATGATGCGAGCGTAGAAAGAAAATGTGCAAATATATCGAAACCACGCGCTCTTTAATTACCGCGTGCAGCGCCGCGCGTTCCACGAACGCTCGCGCATCTACTGCAGCAAGTGGTCGATGCCGAGACTATTTCTCTTGCTCTTTTTACTGCCCTTCAAGCCGCGTGACTTGAGGCTGGCGCCGCGGCTCGACCGGAACGGCATTCCGCCGCCCTCGGCGGCGTACGTCAGGTAGACGCCAGACAGGTCGGGCGCATACTGCTCGGGTGGCGCGTCGCGGCCGCCGTTCGCCGGCTGCTTGCGCATGTTGTTGCCCGTGTAGGCGACGCACTTCAGTTGCCACTCGCCGATGTCCTCGTTCCAGTGTACGTGCTCGTCGATCGTCTCCTGGTACTCGGCGGGGATGAAGCCGTCAATGACGAGCATCTGCAGACGCAGCTCGCGGCTCAGCTGCCGCACGTTCTCGAGCAGGCCCTCCATCTCGCGCTGGTGCTCCTGCTGCTGGTCGCCGAGCTCCGACTTGGCACTCATCAGCATCGTCCACACCTTCTTCAGCTTCTTCGTCTTGCCGGCGGCCTCCTCCTGCAGGTTTGAGTACTTCTCCTCGATGTCGAGCCGCTCGGCCTCCTTCTCCTGCAGCGCGAGCCGCAGCGCCTCCTCCTGGCGGCAGCGCTCCTCGAGCTCGCGGGCGCTCTCCGCGAGCAGCCGCTCCTGCTCCTCGGCCTTCTCCAGCAGGTTCTCACCGCCGACGATGATCTTCTTTTCGATGGCCTGCAGCCGGTGGACGAGCTGGTCGTGCTCGCCCTGCGTCTTCTGCAGGTGCTGCTCGCGCTTCTCGAGGTCGGCCTTCATGCGGTCGCGCTCCTCCTCCTCCATGTCCTTCTTCTCGGCGAGCAGCTTCTTCTCCGCCTCGATCTTCGCCTGGATCTCGGCGAGGCCATCCTTCGAGACGCGGTTGCTGCGGCGACGGCGCCGCCGCTTCTCGCCGCCATCGCCCGTCTCGACGTCGTCGTCGTCGTCACCGCCGCTGTCGTCGCCGCTCGCCTCGGCGCCGCTCACGTCGCTGCCCTCATCGAGCTGCCGCTTCAGCTGCTCGATCTCCTCCTGGAACTGCCGCAGCAGCGCGTCCTTCGGGTCCTCGTTGATGCGCGCCGTGTTCTGGATGTTCTTGGCGCGGTTCGCGTATCGCAGCGTGCTGATCGACTCGTCGTAGTTGTAGTCGGCCGGCCCGATGTTGGCGCACATCACCGTCTTCGAGTTGCCGCCAAGCGAGTCCTGCAGCAGGCGCGTCAGCTTCGAGTTCCTGTACGGCACGTGCGTGCTCTTGCCGTCGACGAGCGCCGAGATGACGTTGCCCAGCGTCGACAGCGACAGGTTGATCTTCGTCGCTTCCTTCAAGCGCTGCCCCGTCGCGCCGGTCTTCGACTGCCGCTCCGAGCCGGCGAGATCGACCAGGTGCAGCTTGCCCATGACGAGGTGCTGCTCACCGTCCAGCCCCTTCTCGCTGCACTCGAGTATCGCCGTGAAGATGGCGTGCGATCGTGAGCTGACGGCGTTCATGTTGGTCGCGCCGACAACGCGGTTCTTGTTGCCCATCGTCATGATGCGGTCCATGTCGTCGGCGTTGTTCACGACGTAGGCGGAGAGGTCGCGAACGTAGACGCCGACGTCCGGCCGCTCCTTCACCTCCAGCCGCACGTTCTGGTCCTTGTTGAGCAGGTCTCTCACCTCCTCGTTGTATATCTCGAGATACGACACCCTGACTAGAAACTTCTTGTCCTCTTCGGCCTTGGCGATGTGACCGAAGATGTGCGCAAACGAGTTTGGAATTATGCCGCACAGTTCCGGAACAGTACGGACACCCTCCATAGTGAACGTTTTTCCCGTACCAGTCTGACCATATGCAAATATCGTGCCATTATAACCTTCAAGCACAGAGTCTACGATTGGTCGTGCTGTCTGATTGTAGATGTCAACTTGCTTAGCATCGGGCCCAAAGACCGTGTCAAAGGTGAACACTTTAGGTGGCTCACCGGCACTGCTATTTGGTGTAGACACGGTGACTCTCCCCTGCACTTGCTCCACCTTTACAATCTCCTTGAAACCAGTTTGTTTCTCCTTCTCATTCAATGGACGACACCGAACCACGACCTTGACATTCTCGGATCCTTTGTCCGAAGGCATTTTGAGGAAAACTAGTGAATACACTTGCAAGTGTAAAGCAGTATTCTTAGAGATTCAATGATACACGTCCAAAGTGTGCTTTCTGGATCTTTTCTCGGTGGAAGACGTCCTTATTCCCAAGCAAGTTTGGTCGTCAACACATTTCTTGTCGACACGTTTCTAGAGCAATAAAAATTAGGTGCGCTTATGAATGGTAAAGAATTTCAAGAGTAGCAGTAACTAAACTAGTTTGCAATGAGATTGTATGTTTGAGGTTACACAGCATCTAAAATTCTAAGTACAATTATTAGGGCTGAGAGGGTCAATGTCCCCCAGGGTCAGCGTTCAAAATTGGTGCCGACCCGGAGGCCCGAGGCCACCAAATTTTTGCTTTAGCCACCATCTCTACGAAACTGCTGGTCCTCCTGACCGGCACTTTTTCCCCTCATATTATGCTGAAATACTACGGTTATCGCAACGGCTGTTTAGACAGACTTGTAAACGGGAGCACATTCTAATATGCTCCGTTCCTGAGCGTAGACGGGGTATCCAAAACATCTAGAGCCGAGGCATGAACTCCCTCAACGCATGATTCCCACACCGAACAAAACCTGCTGACAGCTCTAAGAAATCGATTGCGGCATGACCCCAGTGTTGTTTATGGACCGCATAACAATAAGTTCATATGCCGAGGGGTCTTATTCGTGGGAGTGAGAGCACGACAGTGATACCTGAACACGCCGCCTAATCAAAGCTGTTAACTGAATTCGTCACTTTTGTTACGTGAAAACCAGCCGGGCACAGGACGTCATCCGGACGTCTATTCGAAGTCTTATTTTGGTCAGACGTCACGTGACCACATTTAACGTCTTCTAGACGTCTATACTTGGTCAGGCTAGAAGACGCTCTATTAAGGAAAAACCTGACGTCCTACAGACGTCTAACTTGTGCGCAGCTAGAAGCGTCTCTATAAGGAAAAAACCTCGACCGTCTTACAGACGTCTAATTGGTTGTATTCACACTAATTTTATTCACATTCACGCGGGTCGCGACACATTAGAGCATGTACATCCGTGAATACACGTTACGGCACGCATACCACGGCACACACACTTGCGCGCGCACACACGCACACACACGACAAACACAAACACACGCGCGCGCACGCACGTACGCACACACGCACATACACAAACACACACGCGCGCGCACGTACGCACGCACGCACACACACGCTTGCGCGGCGCAACATGTATTATGTTGGTCGTACACCAAGGCGCGGCTGGGATAGTGAACTACGCGTACACACATAACTCGAATACAGAACTCGATCGCCCTGGCACGTACGTTCGCGATAATAATATTATTACCTCGCGCTGATTATCTAGTCTGGAAACTGGGTCGCGTCCTATTAAGCGTGCTTCTGATAACGTACAGCCTATAACGGGCAGGAGCCAGTCCTACGCTTAGCGCGCGTAACTGTATACGGACGCCGTACGAGTGGCGAACTATTAACGGTCAGAAACGTGTTCGAATTGCGAGCAAGCCGGCCGTGTCAGAGGCACGGAGTATATTGAACCAAGGTAAATATATATGTTGTATTTCTCCTCATAATAGTTATTATACGAGTTTCTCTGGTTAGCGTATGCTTATTGTTATGTTATGAATTGGCTAAAATAAATTGCCTCCATACAGCCTGCATTACCGTTGTTTCAGACTGACTGAGTTGGTTATATAGGCACTGTATATTAGCTCTAGCTAGAACTATAGCTTTCATTCGCCTCTCGCCACAGGCGTGCGACACTCACGCCTGTGGGCTAGATACAATAATGTAACCCAAACCCAGGATAGGGTTAGGGTTTGGGTTACATTATTGTATCTAACCTGTGGGCCTGTGGCGGAGCGAAGGGCTATATTTCTAGAGCTAGGCACTGTATAGATACAATAATGTAACCCAAACCCAAGAGGATAGGGGCCTATCCCCTAGGCCCTTCCTCTTGCCCTATCCCTAGGACCCTATCCTCTTGGGTTTGGGTACATTATGTATCTAGTATCGACTGTACGCGGGCTATAGTACTAGAGAGCCTAGTATCGAGTGCGCGCGCGCGCGTGTGTGTGTGTGTGTGTGTGTGTGTGTGGTGTGTGTGTATGTGTATCGTGTGTGGTGTGCCGTGCTAGCTGCGCGCTCGTTTATGTGATGACGAGTCACTACCAGCAGAATCGAGTGCGCCCCCTACATGAATTATGCTAGTTCAACTGGCTGGCTGCTTCTATTTGGAACAGACTGATTGCCTCGCAATTGGAACTTCTGAACTCTCTTGCTCTACTGAGAGCTTGACTGTGAAG
>NW_014579028.1:35333-44232 GCF_000485595.1 Priapulus caudatus
CCGGGAAATAACACACACACACACACACACACACACACCACACAACACACAGGTGCGCAAATCCAGGGGGGACAAGGGGACATGTCCCCCCCCCCAAATTTTCAGAGGGGAAACATCATATAATGTCCCCCCCCCACGATTTTGGATCACCATGATTGTTGTGTGTGTGTGTGTGTGTGTGTGTGGTGTTGTGTGTGTGTTGTGTGTGTGTGTGTGTGTGTTTGTGAAGTGAGAACCTTTTTATTGTGTGTGATAGTGCGTCAACGATTGGCTTCTTTCCCTTTTTTTGCCAGCTTTCATTTTATTCAAGTGCATTTGAGAGCATAATAATGATCATGCACAACTTAAGAAAAATGTGTCTTGATAAATTTAGTACCGTTTCTTTTTTAACACGTTTTTTTTCTTATATTAAATAATTCTTATGCAGAATCATCAAGAGAAAGTATGTTTATGAAAGTTTAGGAGATATCACTCACATTAGACACTGATTCAAGGATTAAGCTGGGAACACGAGCTATATTCACGCAAAGAGGACACTGAGTAACTGAGCATCGGTTTTAATAATGTAATTTTTATTGCAAATTGATGATATATATACAAGCATATATGATATGACTGGACCAACAATAATAACGGACCAATATATTTTGTGATCAGGGAGGGGGGGCAAACGCATCTGAGGGGGTCTAATTTCAAAATTTAAAGACAGACCCCCCCTTCACGTGCTCGCTACTCGTGTCCCCCCACATTTCAAAATGGATTTGCGCGCCTGCACACACACACACACACACACACACACAACACACACGCCACACACACAGCAACCCACACACGCAGCACACACACACAATATATCACGCACGCACGCACGCACACCACACCACACACACACGGGTCTTGTCGTTATGTGCGTTTTTACGAAGTACCCCCCCCCACACACACACACATACAAACGTTTTTCATGCTAAATGACCGCGCAGATTTAAAGTTCACACCACTTTACAGATTTGCAAAATTTCCCCCACAAAACAAATTTAACTTTTAATACTTTCCAGACGTCTATTGGGCATGGGGCAAATATTGAGAAAACTGCTCTTTTATTAACAAGCAATAGTGCTGCAGGAGTTGTTTTAGTGATAGTCTATCTAGACACAGCGTCGCGCATCTTGTTGCGGCTACATTGATGTATTAGAGAGAATTGTAAACGTGTTTTAGGTCGGGATTTTCTAGGGTGACTGTGAAATGTGTGGTGAGCAGAGCGGGTGTAGACATGTGGGATTATGGCGGGGTATTGGGGAGAGAATAGAGATGTAGGGGAGAGTCTGGTAGACTGGTGGTGATCGCGAGAGGAAGCACACGCGCTCCCGCGCGTGTGCGCGTTGCGTTGTCTTTGTGCAAGATGGACACACTGTGTGCGAGCAGTTATTAAAGTTTATTCCGGTTACCACACAAGTTTTGGAATTCTATACTCTTCTTCATTATTTACTCTAAATTATTACATACAAACTCGTCGTTACAGTGCAAGGTGACAAGAAGACTGCATGCGTTCTACAATTTGAGTAAGGCTAAAAAAAGTAAAAGGAAGGAAGAGAAAAGTAGAAAAATCAGCAAGGTATAAAGCAGAAGCCATGCAAACATGAGTTCACGCATGCCCAGTATCAGACACCAGGAATATTATTTTGTTGAGACAATTAACCTCGCTATCATCACCATTACCACAACTTCCAATAACTATACCCTACTACTACATCATTCACCTCCACCTCGACCACCACTGTTTATCTTTATGCCCCATCACCATGAACTGGGAAAAAGGAAGTTAGGTGACAAAGACGGAAAGATAGCGAAGGTGAAGGATGGAAAAGAGAAGGGGGTAATTAAGCAGCCAGTTAACTCTCATACCTCCATCCACCACTGCATGCCATATAGTTATAACTCTAGCATTTTTGTAATCTACTCCCCCACCTGTTCTCTCCACACTTCTTCCCAACCTCTTACACCAATCTCCTTCTCTTTACCAGTCTACCACTTTTTTATTCTCCACAAACAATTACTGACGAACTTTGGAACTGAACATTACATAATTTGTAACATTTCTTTTATTTACATAGGTTTTTATATATGACTCCCTATGTGTACATACAAGTGATACAGACACATTCAATATCTTTGTATATACCCTATATAAATCAATATCACAGTGTTGACATTTTGCAGTCTCTTGGCAGTTGGCATATTCACGCCTTGTGCTCACCTCTCTACTAGGCGTGTTCCCATCATTGGCGTTTACGTGGCACGTTGCGCCACCTACTGGTTAAAAATGTTTATTTTCATCGTAGGAGAATGTGAGAAATCAGTCTAACACACTAGAGATGCTGTTGGAAGGCATACAATAATTTGTGGCAATTACATAAAATTAGTATAAATGTCAGTAGGCCCACCTTGGATTTTCTTCAAATGACAGGGCCATTATCCATACATTCCATATAAAGACCACAATGTTTTAAACATATGCACGTTAATAATTATACTACACCGATGGCAATTTAATATTGATTATGTCCTAAAAATTACCCAGTAATTTCAGTAAAACGGTACGAATAATTTCCGTTAATGATGCATATCCATAAACACATGTATTTAATATGCTCAATACCTGAACTGGCAGCCTGGTATGGGAATGCTATATCCTTTAAAGGGACAGTAGCCTCTAGGATTTTACTGCATGCAACTGTACTTACTGTATAACAAATCGTCTATACCCACACGTATTTGTTACCAGATACCCAATTTAATTGTTATAAATATTTACACATCAACGCTACGAAATTTGAACGGCGCCATGACACCCGTGACCGTGCTGCCACCCCGAAAACGTTGCGTATTTGACAATTTATTTTGCAGGTTACAGACCGAGGGCTAATCACAAAAGTGCAATTATATTTATACCTAAATGCTATTTAACTGAACGATATTCATTTTAGGGCAAATTTATCCATATTATAACTGAAACTATATGTCGTTTATAAGATATTACAATCCTTTTGCTTTTAAATGAATAAATAAGAAACACCCTCGGTCTGTAGCCCTTGGCTGGAAAGTGGTTTTGCACAACTTATCAGATCGTGCGCTTTGAGTGGCGCCACCGTCGTTGTAATCAAACTGTAGTCGTTAGTTTTAAAACATTTTTTAATAATATTTCGAATGGTAATTGAACCATGAAACTTTTTATGTAGCGTAATTATAACCTAAATTAGCTGAAAATAACCCTAGAACCTAGAGTAAACTCTCCCTTTAAGTAATGCAAATGCTATGAATTGAATCAATTTTTCAACTGTATCTGATGTTTTGCGAATTAACCCTAGGCTAGTAATATTAATTACCAGGAGTGCATAATATAGAGGAGTAGGACTCATTCAAAACATAAAAAAATTCAACATTTCCATGCCCTAATTTACCTACAATTTATATTTATTATTTTTTATGCTTCGAACGAGTCATACTCATCTCTATATTATTTATACACTCCTGATATTACTTGACAATCTGATCAAAGTGTATAAATCATAGACTTTTGGAGAAGATGATATAAATAGCATGCTTTCTAAGTGTTATGTATATCTAACAATTGCACATTATTGCTTTTTCATTGGTTTATCGAGAATTGACAATGCATCAATAATAGTTGATACGTTGAGCACAACAAACGCACCTAACTCGTGCATTATGAAACTCCCTCAAACTCAAACTCACCTCCTCAACTGCTGAAGTAAGTCACATGCATCAAGAATAAAATCGACAAAATGTGACAGAGCCCACTTGCTCATGACCATTTTACTTTGTTTGCCTATTAGACGGCAAATGAAAATTGGCTGTGATATACTTGTTAGTAATTATAGTTGTAGATATCTCAAGAAAAAGTCGGTTTTTCATGATCGATCCTTGTTTCATGCAGCATATATAGTCTAAATTTGTTGAAGAAATCCATTATTCACAACTGACAGAACAACCAGCAATTTGTCAGCCCTGAAGATAACATCGCGAGTTTGTTCATTTGCTCTACACATCACGCAATCACGGGGAGGTGCAGAACGTACTACGTTCGCTATGGTACCATGTTTACTGCTGTACCATACTTACCATGGTGCTACTATTACTATATTTAAAATTAGCTAAAGAACAATCAATTCCTTACTACTGGATAGTGTGAATGAATTTTAGTTATTGTTCACCGCTATCAATTCAAACATTTTACTTGTTTTCTGAAGGAGACAGAAACACATAGAGCAACAGGTAGATTGCAAGAAAGACGACCATCACAGCTCCTACTAGAAGAATAACATCCTAGAAAATATAAAAGAAACAATTGTATAGATATGTTCAATATTTGTATAGCATTCATAGCAGAAAATTTCATATCAGTGAACCATATTAAATATTTAACATGTACAAAAATTATAAAATTCAAAGTAACCTTTATTCCACTTTCATCTTTGATGTCAGCACGTCTCTTTTGTTCGGCAATTTCTTTTTTCGACTTCTTATAATCCTGTTTACCTGTGTTCATGTGCAAAATTTCCGATGTCATGCCATGATTTTACAAATTCAATAAAAATGCGAATAAGGGCTTGTAGCTTATGTACATCTATATAACGGCTGTACCATAAAGTTATATACAGTGACTTTATAGGCTTTCATTACAGCTATAAGAGTCTCCTACAGGCACTGGCATCACAGTAATGTTACTTAAATAGAATAGAGTCAAGCACTGGCAATAAATGACCAAGACCATGCAAGCAGATAATGTACCTAATAGGAATTATAACTGGAATATTTAGCTATATGTTTTCAGTCTACATTATGTCATTCATACTGAACAGCTCCCTAATTGATTGTTTGGTTTATTTACCTATGCTTTAGCCATTGAAATATCTATAGTTGACTTCAATAGAACAATAGAGATTTTGCGGCTGTGGCAAAGCAAGCAGTACCGTACAGAAAGGGGAGCACACCGGTAACCTACCTATTTGCTTCCTGTAGTTCTCAACAGGATTAAAGGATGCCTTAGGACCAGCTTTTGTCGAGTCTGCTCTGGCCATGTTGAATGCATATGAATGCAGTTCGCTGACGGGTGTAGGCGCTAAGAATCTAGTGTCAGTTTCAATAACAGGTTATTATACCAGGCCATGGATATCAACATTCTGAAAGCCAAAGTTTAAACCGATTATTAAAATTATAGATATATAAATTTCATGTGTTAAAACTAAAAGATTAAATGTGTGTGTAGATACAATCGGTAGTGTTACATCCTGCACAGAGTCACCGAATAAACTAGGCCACCTCCACATTCCACCATAGATATATATAGAATACAGATTCTGTATATTCTGTATTCTGTATTCAGAATTCTATATTCTATATCTATGATTCCACCGATGCTGAATTTCCTGCAGAAATAGAAGGGCTTTTATGGTAGAGTAAAATTGTTGGGTAAAAAATGTGTTAACTTGGTATATCTATGCAATAACTTCCCACCTACCAGGTATGTGCAAAACAAGGAAAGATTTTGGCCATCATTTCTTGTGGCCAACAGTGTAGACCACGTCCCCTAAAACCACATCCAGCAGCATGATGGCGGAAAATTCCAATTTTTCTAATGGATAAACCATTTTTACTCCACTATTTTACTCTAACAATAAAGCCATGCCAGTTCTTCAGGAAATTGAGTTTCTCCTATCTTGTGTTGGGTCACATTATTGTATCTAATGTAGTAATGATTGTGTAGTACCGACTACCTATCTACTATCGATTGAGTCTATACAGGCTGTAGATTAGATTGCTAGTAGAGCTCTGAGAATCCGGCCACAGGGCAGTCAACCCAGGGTTCTGTGCCGGGAGTCGGCAGTACAGCTGGGTTCTGAGATAAGTAATTTTAGGGAGCATGCAATAGCCTTCTGCCAATTGTTCACCGTTGCACCATTTCACATCTGGAAAATGCCTTCTTTAGAATTTTTTTGCAGTTAAATTCGGCACTAGTGCACGCATTTGCATTATGCATGCAAGGTAGATATGCCACATGAATGTCTAGAAAGCGTGAGACGTTTGATTAGCCTTGTTGTGTAATTGTTACATTCCATCTAGTCGCATATATATAGCTATCGTGACCGATCCACTGTTTTCTGTTTGAAACAAGATTCGACATGCTGGAATTTCTCGAAAACAATCTGGCAAACATTTTGAATGAAGATTGGATTTTGAATTTGTAGTCATTTAGCATGCATAAAGATAAAGTGTACTGTAGACAGTGTAGCGTATGTCGCTTAGCCAGGCAATTATGCCTATGCGCCAAAACTCTCTAAGTATTTTTAATGAATTTATGTTCAATGCTTATTCATGCCGGCTGCCTGTGGATGCCTTCTACTGTTGTACAACATCTATATTCTATAGACCTCGTTGTGACTGCCTGTGCCGTGGTAATGGCAACAAACGCTAGATAGAGCTAGGGCACGTCCCGGGCAGGCAGGCCGACTCACAGGCACTTGGGACAGTCAGTAAAAACTGAAAATAATATGAATGCTAATTCATAAATTCACAAAAACTACCTGTTTATTACACTTCCACTACAGTTGTGTCACTGTATATCGACTTGCTTTCACAAAAACTAGCTGCTCCCGCCACTTGCCATTGCTGGTGTGCTGTGTCACTACTACTACTACTACAACTAGTAATAGTAATACCAGGAGGTAATACTAATACAACTCGCGAAATATATACACACACACAGGTGTGTACAAAGTGTTTTATATAGAAATGAAAATACCGGGACAGAAAATCGTAGTCTCATCAGCGTAACGAGCGAATATGCACATATATATATATATTTATATATAAAATTTTTCGTGCTTCATTCCTACGCATCAGGTTCGATTCTTTTTGTTATTTATTTGGTTAAATGTTTAAAAAACCCATATTTAGAAAATCTAATGGGAAATCTCCCTGGAAAACATGCACGATTCAGTTCACTTCTGCTAGGTCCGCTGGCTGTAGACTTACAAACACGCAACCACAGGCTATGGGATACAGTACAGTAGTCTGTCACGTAACCTTGCAGTGGATTTGCCAGGGCACACGCGCTGGCTGTGGAATCAAGTCCTCCCCCACCTGCACGCTCGCACTCAGCGCATATCTATCTATCTATCTATCTATCTATCTATCCATTCATCAAATGTGAACCTGTGACCCTTGACCTTGGGTGAAAGGCACTCAAAATCAATAGGGTTCCACCACCCTTTAAGGCCAGCTTTAGCCGTAGCCAGCTTTATATTGGGGGGGGTTCGTTTTTCAATGTTGGCAATTTGCTCGGCATGGGCGTGTAGAGGATTTGTACCAGGGGTGGGGCTAACCGTAACCCAAAGTTGCGAGCACGAGTTTTTAAATTTTTAAATTAGACCCCCTCAGATGCGTTTTCTGCGCGAGCAAAGGGGGGTCCGGACTCCCTGAACCCCCCCTGTACACGCCCCTGCTCGGGCGCGAAGCGACCAGGCGAGGGAGCCAAGCGATTGAGCGGGGGGAGGGTGTGGGAGGGGGGTGTTCACTGTTCACCCTCCTGCACGATGGAGATTTTGCAATTTTTACACTAAAATGGAGCGACCTGAGGTGAAATTCTTGCAAATTTTCAAAAAAAAACCCGAACCCCCTTGGCTACGGGCCTGCCTTAAGGTCCACCTCTGGACCAAGTTTGAAGTTTCTACCTCTAACGGTTGCAAAAATATCGAGCAGACAGACAGTCACACGCACGCACACACACATACACACACACTCACACACAAATGGCGCGAAAACAATACGTTCTGCTACACTATATGTGCGGAGGATATAAACCATTACTGCAAAGCCTACATTTTTCCAAAAATCATTACTACAGTCAACCCCTGTTACTAGAAAAACTGACGGGCCAAAGAAAAATAATTGTATTAAGCGGGTTTCGTATCAACCACTTCAACATATATTAGCCCCGAATTAACAAAGAAAAAATTATGGATTAAAATTGGTGTGTACAAGGTATTTTATATAGGTTTATATGTATAATTAAGAACTTTAGTAGCGTTAAATTGTTCACAAATAGATACAATTACTGCAAAGCCTAAACTCCTCATTCAATTACTACTATTCATTACTACAGTCGCAACCTGGTAGTACGAAACTGATGGGCCAAAGAAAAATAATCGTATTAAGCGGGTTCCGTATATTATATTAGCTTTAATTTGAAGAGAAAAACAATGGATTAGAACAGCCGGATTCATGCATACAATCCTATATTATACTTATATATATAAGCAGGATCAGTGTATTAGCGACATAGCTCTAGTACTATAGCTCGCGTACAGTTGTCGCTGGCCAGCTGCAACTGTACGCGAGCTATAGTACTACTACTAGAGCTATTAGCGACATAGCTCTAGTACTATAGCCCGCGGATAGCTGCCGCAGGGCTATAGCACATTCTGCCATAGATGTAATGACACCAAATGCTCCAACTGGTCTAACCAAAAATTTATCCCCAAAACGCAAAATGATCGGGCTTTTTAATACTTATTTATCTACATGGACATCTCACCTATCTTTTTGAACACTTCCACAACTTTACACCATGTATTTATGCATTTATTCCTAAAAAGTCAGCACTACTGGTGTTTCGTTTTCAAATGCGGTTGCTCTGCTTATGTGTGCACGCGTGCGTGCGTGTGCATGCGTGTAGGTGTGTGTTTGTGTGTGTACTGTGTGTGAGGTACTGTAAAAAGTAGTAAAACTGATAAGTACTAACTGGGGAATATAGTCAGCTTTGATGAGCAGCTAATTTTTCTGGCTCAATAGCATCCCGAAGTTACAAAAGTAGTAGAGT
>NW_014579028.1:44448-45634 GCF_000485595.1 Priapulus caudatus
GGTACATTAGTGCTATCAAGACCTAATAAATGCTTAATTATCTTTGTAATTAACGCAGATACGTGAGTCTCCCGCGAAATGCGCAGCGTAAAACTTTGTAGGTCTGCTAACAGAGTAAGATTTAAACTAAAGGGTGAAATTTTATTTTCGGGGTGCATCAAATGCAGTCTAAGACATTCAAATGTTTTAAATTTTCCCTCCGGGGGAGACCCCCAGAACCCCCTCTACCTCTCTAGCTCCCCCGCGTCTGCCTGCAGAATTCACATTCGTGCCTACTGCACGCCTTTGAATTCATCATACATGTGCGTTTTTCCCCAAACTGGGCATTACCACCGTTGTCTAATTTTCCCTCAGAAGAAACCCTGTTGTTTAAAAAAGGCCTGTCTCCACACACGGCACGGCACGGCAACGGCGCTGGCAAAAGTCAAATGATTTTTACTACGCGTCTGCGTGCACGTGTGTGTGTGTGTGTGTGCGCGCGTGCGTGCGTGCGCATGCGTGTAGGTGTGTGTACTGTGTGTGAGGTACTGTAAAAAGTAGTAAAACTGATAAGTACTAACTGGGGAATATAGTCAGCTTTGATGAGCAGCTAATTTTTCTGGCTCAATAGCATCCCGAAGTTACAAAAGTAGTAGAGTATATCTTATATACCTTCTTTATACGCTCTTGAGTATAAGCATGTGCTGTGAAAACTCTTCTGTAAACTATTAGTAGTGTTGTCAATCGGTTGTAATTTCGTAATCGATCATCGGTTAGACCCAAGTAACCGATGATCGGTTACAATCGGTTACTCGGGGTGTTGAATGCCTGCGTGTGCGTAACGTCGTGCGCATGTACGTGTGTGCATGTTGTTTAGCCCTGTTTACTGTTTGTTTTGCACTGTTTACTACTGTGTGTATAATACATGTATGTTAATAAAGGATAACTTGTATAGTAGCGATGATATCTCTGATTCTCATCACTTTTCCAAGTTTTCTTGTTCAAGTTAAGTTTTTTTTTTCCGATGAAATTGATTATGGATTTTGATAACCAAGCGCTTGGTTCGAGCCACTGTTCAACCGATGATCGAGTATAATCGATGATCGTGACATCACTAAGCGCTTGGTTCGAGCCACTGTTCAACCGATGATCGAGTATAATCGATGATCGTGACATCACTAACTATTAGTTCGAGCCACTGTTCAAC
>NW_014579029.1:0-635 GCF_000485595.1 Priapulus caudatus
TCATATATATATATATATATAGGCACACACCCGCACGCACGCACGCACTCAAGCACACACGCACGCGCACGCAAGCAACGCACACACACATTTATTTACACGCGCACATATATGTATATGTCAGGATGGTATCTCATGTCATCTGTGTCTATGTGTGTGTGTGTATGATTAATTTTATCAGGTTCTTCTTCCTCTCTAACGACGAGCTGCTGGAGATACTCAGTGAGACTAAGGACCCGACACGCGTGCAGCCGCATCTCAAGAAATGCTTCGAAGGTACGCGCATGCACGCATGCACAAGCACGCACGCACGCACACACACGCACGCACAAGCGCACATACACGCGCACGCACAGACACACGCGCGCGCGCACATACACGCCTGCGGGGCCGTCAGTGTTTGTACGCGTCCATGCACGCGCAGACACGCACACGCGCACGCACATACACGCCTGCGGGGCCGTCAGGGTTTGTACGCGTCCATGCACGCGCACACGCACACGCGCACACACGCACACGTGCGCGCTCACACACGCACGCTCACAGACACATGCACGCGCACGCACGCGCGCACACGCTCGCACGCACGCACAGACAGACGCGCGCACCGTCAGGGTTTGTACGCGTCCATGCAC
>NW_014579029.1:1994-2916 GCF_000485595.1 Priapulus caudatus
CCTGCTGTGTTGTTGGATATCAATGAAAGACTGCAACGCCTGCTGTGTTGTTGGATATCAATGAAAGGCTGCAATGCCTGCTGTGTTGTTGGATATCAATGAAAGACTGCAATGCCTGCTGTGTTGCCGGTAATACGCGCACTGTGCACACACATCCGCCTGCGCTATTCATCTGGTTTCAACCATACTCTTTCTCTCCCTGACCCTCCCATTTATTTATATTGTCTCTCTCTTTCGCTCTCTCTCTCTCTTCCCTCCCCCTCTCTCTCTCTCCCTGTCTCTCTCACTCTTTTTTCTCTATCCCTGTCAATCTCTCTCTTTTTTTCTCTATCCCTCCCTCTCTCCTATCATCTTTCTCTCCCCCCTTCTCTCTCCCTCGTTCTCTCTCCCCTCCCCTCTCTCTNACACACGCACGCTCACAAACACATGCACGCGCACGCACGCGCGCACACGCTCGCACGCACGCACAGACAGACGCGCGCACCGTCAGGGTTTGTACGCGTCCATGCACTCACACACGCACGCTCACAAACACATGCACGCGCACGCACGCTCGCACGCACACATAATAATTGCTGAATCATTCATCATCCAGCCACTCTACTTACGTACCAATCCTCGTAACTGCTGAATCATTTTGCCATTACAGTTAATGCTTCACACGCACGCACGCACGCACGCACGCACGCACGCGCACACGCACGCGCACACGCGCAGGCACAATATTATAATTGCTCGTGTGAGTGTGAAATGTGTTCAGAACTTTCTTTGTGTTGCCACAAAAAGAACATTAAACTTGCAAGAGCCTGCCGAGTAAAGGCCGATAATATCCCGTGTTGAAATATCACACACACACACACACACACACACACACACACACACACACACACACACACACACACGCACGCACGCACGCACGCAC
>NW_014579029.1:6436-10356 GCF_000485595.1 Priapulus caudatus
CTTCTCCCTGCCTGCCTCCCTTCCTCCCTTCCTTCCTTCCTCCCTTCCTCCCTTTCTCTTATTACATTTCCGATTATAGTATGCCAGTAGTGTCTGCTGGATACCTTCAATATCTTCCTGTTTCTTCTCTTCAATATATTCTCTGTTACCTCTCCCTATTATGTTTCCTATTATATAACCTCCCGTTTCCTTGTGTCTGTATCTTCCCTATTATCCTCCTTGTTATGTAATCTTCCTCCTCATGTAGATCGTCATCTGTGCAAGCAGCGTCTACTGGACATCGGACGTGACCGAGGCGATTCGCAGCCCTGGTGGACTGACACGCTACCTGGAGACGAGCAACAGACAGATCTCGGAGACGGTGGAGCTCGTCAGGGGCAAGCTGTCTCTCGGTTCCCGCATCACCCTGGGGGCTCTCATCGTCATTGACGTACATGGTGAGAAGCTTGTGCGTGCGCGTGTGTGTGCGTGCGTGCGCGTGCGTGCGCGTGTGTGCGTGCTTGTGCGTGATTGCGCGTGTGTGCGTGTGTGCGCGTGTGCGCGTGTATGCATGCTTGTGCGTGCGTGCGTGTGTGCATGCTTGTGCGTGATTGCGCGTGTGTCCGTGCGTGTGTGCATGCTTGTGCGTGCACGTGTGTGTGCGTGCGTGCGTGCGTGTGTGCGTGCGTGTCAGGTACACGTGCTGATCGCGGTGTGGTTGCAGCACGTGACGTCGTCGCTAAGCTTGCTCAGGATAACATCACCAACGTCAACGACTTTGACTGGATCAGTCAGCTGCGCTACTACATGGACGCGGACGGCTGTGCAGTGCGCATGATCACCACCGAAATACGCTATGGATACGAGTATCTAGGCAACAGTGGGCGTCTGGTGATAACGCCGCTGACGGATAGGTGCTACCGGTAAGCACGTTCTCTTGTTGGCTGTGTTTGTAGGTAGTTTGTCGTGTGTTAGTTTATCTAGTTTCCCAGTTACCTCGTTAACTGTCGCGTTTAGCTGAGTAGAGATTTTTCGCCATCAATTTGGTAGCATATCCGCGGGAATTTATCTCCGGAGCATGTTTTAGCAACGCGTTGCGAGATGAGATGGAGGCGCTGGCGTAATCTCGGTCTTTATTTTCACGTAGTACCCTCATGGGGGCGCTGAAGCTCAACCTAGGTGGCGCTCCCGAGGGGCCGGCGGGAACGGGGAAGACAGAGACGAGCAAGGATCTTGCGAAGGCAGTTGCTAAGCAGGTATGCAGCTAAGCAGGTATGCAGCTAAGCAGGTATGCAGCTAAGCAGGTATGCAGCTAAGCAGGTATGCAGCTAAGCAGGTATGCAGCTAAGCAGGTATGCAGCTAAGCTATGTCAGTTAACATGTGTTTTACGACGCTGCGGCACTTTGTTACTAAGCATAGTTTTTAGAATGCCCATATGACAAAGCTGATTGGCTAGAGCTACCTGTGAGCAACTCCAGGTGAATATTTTACTACGGTAGCCCAGCTGCACCTGATTAGAGCTGGTAATAGTAGCATCACAATCAACCCCAATGAGTGTTTGTTCCTGTGTCTTTATATGTGGTTAAAAGTTTACAGACATTGAACATAAAGGCCACTGTGTGGTAGTACAATCATTGTGAAACTCAAGCAGTGTGTGTTCCTGTGTCTGTCTTTACGTGTCGTTACTGGTGTACAGTCTTATAAGCTGTGTATAAATCCCCACTCAAGAGAAAACAACAACAACTAAATTACAGTTCTCCTTCATAGATAGGTGTCCGTTCTAGAGGAGTGTCCTTTATAGACAAGTGTCCGTTCTATAGAGGTGTCCTTTATAGAAAGGTGTCCGTTCTATAGAGGTGTCCTTTATATATAGGTGTCCGTTCTAGAGGAGTGTCCTTTATAGACAGGTCTACGTTCTAGAGAGGTGTTTGTTAATGCAGGGTTGACTGTATTTACAGTGTGTCGTGTTCAACTGTTCCGATGGCCTCGACTACAAAGCTATGGGCAAGTTCTTCAAGGGACTAGCACAGGCCGGTGCCTGGGCGTGCTTCGACGAATTCAACCGCATCGAGTTGGAGGTAAACTTGTCTGGACAGCTAACAAGCTTCCATTACTACCGATCAGCCAGAAACCACAGTGAATACGTGTAGTGGAATGCACGCGTCTCTGTGTGTGTATGCACGTGTGATTACGTCTCGGTTTATGCAACGTACGAAGCACGCGTTAACGTGGTTGGTTTGCTGTCTAGTAGAGTAGCACTGGTTGTTCTGTTATGTTGTGGCAAACCTGGGGTCTGTTTCCACTACTTGCCAGAAACAATATTAGTCTTAATATTAGTCTTAGCATTAACTTTATCTCGTAGATCGTTGACATAAACATGGAAAGGTTACTACGAGGAAAAGTACATTTTAAGACGAATGGTAGGGTTAATTTTTGTTTCTGATTTTGCCCCTGATACCATGTATTGTAGCTCGCACGCCTGCACCCATGCATGCGCGCGCACGCACGCATGTCCACCCGCACGTGTTTAATGTTGGTTTTCACGGCCAGGTATTGTCGGTGGTGGCACAGCAGATTCAGAGCATACAGAGAGCCATAGCACAGCACGTTGACAAGTTCATGTTCGAAGGTATATATATATATACACGCTCTCTCGCCATCTCTCACCGGCACTGACCTAGCTGTCCAGAGCCACTAGAGTGGTTCACGAACCATCCTTGCTTCAGATGACAGCATATCACTGACACACACACTCCCTGCGTGCTTGATACTCGAGGAGTTTTACACGGTGAGGTGGTCAGGGACACGTTGTTAGAAACATCGTATGTTGTTATGATGTCCTGAGTTTAATATGGCGTCAGTTTTGAGGTGAAGTGCAGTGAAAACGTCATAAAAGCTTCAGATGCACGTAGTCATAAGGATTTATTTATTATGTTTCTGTAGGAGATCTTCTCTTAGAGATTTCTATGAGAGATATCTATAGAGACTGCTATTAGGTTTTCGATTAGTATTCTATTATAACTTTATTATGTCTATTAACTTTTTTTTAAACCTCTATACAGACTGTTGGATATTCCAGCAGGATTTCCGTTAAGGGCATTGACTATAGCTGTTCTAATAGCTTTTACGAGCGCCTTCATTAGACATTTTACGAGGTCATCTAATATGAGGTCCTCATATAATTAGATGACATAAAATATGAGTCTAAAATATATCAGACTTTGAGATATATTTTGAGAGACTTCTGCATGCATGTACCACGGTGCTGTGGGGCGTGATGGAACGCGCGGCTGGATGTGGTTTATGTGGGAATACTGTATGCATGATCGTGGTGTCATGGTGGTTGCAGGCACGGAGATATCCCTGGATGACTCATGCACGATGTTTATCACGATGAACCCGGGCTACGCAGGACGCTCAGAACTACCCGATAACCTGAAGGTAGGCAGACGATGTCACACACCAGTGACACCTGTGTTAGTCAGTAGCTGTTACATACATGTGCGCGTGTTGTGAAGGTAGACAGACGATGTCACACACCAGTGACACCTGTGTTAGTCAGTAGCTGTTACATACATGTGCGCGTGTTGTGAAGGTAGACAGACGATGTCACACACCAGTGACACCTGTGTTAGTCAGTAGCTGTTACATGTGCGCGTGTTGTGAAGGTAGACAGACGATGTCACACACCAGTGACACCTGTGTTAGTCAGTAGCTGTTACATGTGCGCGTGTTGTGAAGGTAGACAGACGATGTCACACACCAGTGACACATGTGTTAGTCAGTAGCTGTTACATGTGCGCGTGTTGTGAAGGTAGACAGACGATGTCACACACTACGCCACCAGTCAGTTAGTAGCTGGTACACGTGAGTGTGTTGTTTTGAGACCGCGTGAAAAGATGTTTTCGTTCATGAGCAAAACGTTCATGACGAAACAAAA
>NW_014579029.1:13280-14115 GCF_000485595.1 Priapulus caudatus
CCGCCGCAGCTTCCGCCGCCGCCGCCGCCATGAACGAACACGCTGTCCAGCTCAAGGTCATCAACCCCAAGGCCATCACTATGGGTCAGCTGTACGGATGCTTCGATCCCGTCTCGCACGAGTGGAGCGACGGTGAGAGCCGCGCGAGCGACAGATCGTAGGTGGCGCCGCTGTCGGCACGTCGGCACGCGGAGTCCGCAATGTGTGGGTGTATGTCATCATAGCGCGATTGTAGATATCGCGTAGTAATACCATAATAACACTAGTATAAATGTGATCCATTATTCATACATTACATATATGTATTAAATGTATAATTTACATTCGTATGCGTGATACAGGTACACGTACGTTCGTGGCCTTAGTTTCATTTTGTTCTCGTTAGCTATAACGTTATAACTCGTTATAACTAGTTATAATTAGTTATAATGAGTTTCTGTTATGATTAGTTTATTTAAATATTATTATATTATAGTATAATTATATTTATTAATAGTTAATTATATTATAGTATAATTATATTTATATTTATTAATAGTTAATTATATTATTAATAATTAGTTAATTAAATTACGTTATAATTAGTTATATGCTAACAGCACGCGTGCGTGTGTTACGCTCTCACGCACACAGGTGTGCTGGCAAACACGTTCCGCGACTATGCCAGCAGCATATCTGAGGACAGGAAGTGGATTCTGTTCGACGGACCGGTGGACGCGGTGTGGATCGCGGCGATGTCTCACCTTCTTGTTATCATCCAGCACAGTGTTCATGTTCTCTTGTATGATAGAGAACATGAACACTGTGCTGGATGATAACAAGAAGGTGAGACATC
>NW_014579029.1:18268-22585 GCF_000485595.1 Priapulus caudatus
CGTGCGTGTGTTACGCTCTCACGTACAGGTGTACTAGCAAACACGTTCCGCGACTATGCCAGCAGCATATCTGAGGACAGGAAGTGGATTCTGTTCGACGGACCGGTGGACGCGGTCTGGATAGAGAACATGAACACTGTGCTGGATGATAACAAGAAGGTGAGACATCGCCCCGCACGTACGCACGCACGCACGCACACACACACGCACACACGCACGCACGCATGCACACGCACACACACAAGAAGGTGAGACATCGCCGCGTGTATGATAGAGAACATGAACACTGTGCTGGATGATAACAAGAAGGTGAGACATCGCCGCGTGTATGATAGAGAACATGAACACTGTGCTGGATGATAACAAGAAGGTGAGACATTCGCGCGTGTAATATAGGAATGACACTGTGCTGATGATAAGCAATAAGGAAGCATACGCCGGTGTGTATAGAGAAATGAACGCTGTGTGATGATAACAAGAAGTAAGACATGCCTGCGTGTATTATGATGAACATGAACACTGTGGTGATGATAACAGAAGGGTGAGACATGCGCTGAGGCGCGTGTATATAGGAACATGAACACTTGTGCAGGGTGATAACAAGAAGGTGAAGGACATCAGCACGCTACAAGAGATCTATTGATAGAGAATCATGAACTGTCTGGACTGATAGCGACAAAAGGTAGCGACATCCGACGCGATGTCTGACTCGAGAACCTGAGACACTACGAGTGGCTGGATGATAAGTACATCACAAGTAACGTGAGTGCGCCGGTGTATGATAGAAAACTGACACTGGTGCTGGATGATAACAAGGTGAGACATTTCGCCGGTGTATGATAAGAACATAAGCTGTGCTGGATATAAAGAAGTAAGACATCGCCGCAGGCGTGTATGATAGGAGAATGAACTGTGCTGATGATAACAAAACGGTGAGACATCGCGCGTGTATGATAGAGAATGAAGCACTGTGCTGGATATACGAAGAAGTGAGCGGACATCGCAGTGTGTGTGATAGAGAACATGAACACTGTGCTGGATGATAAAAAGATGGTGAGACAATGCCGGCGTGTGTGATAGAGAACATGAACAATGTGCTGGATGATAAGCCAGTAAGGTGAGACACGCACGCACGCACGCACGCGCACGCACGCACAGGCACGCACGCGCTGCACGCGCTACGGCAGCACACATACGCATGCACAAGCACGCACGCACCACAACGCACACACACGCGCACGACACAAAAGGTGAGACATGCCGCGTGTTGTCCGTGCCGCACCGCTACGGCACGCAGCACGGCACGCACGGGCGCAAACGGCCACGCACCGCACGCACACACGCTGCACACACAAGAAGGTGAGACATCGCCGCGTGTGTGTCCGTGCCGCACGCACGCTCGTACGCACGTCACAGACGGCACGCACAACAACCCACACATGCAAAAAGGTGTAGACACTCAGCTCGGCGTGTGTGTCCGTGCCGACGCACGCTCGCACGCCACACGCAATGCACCGCACGCTACGCCACACACGCAACACGCACACACGCCACACCACGCACGCATGCACACACGCGACACCACAAGAAGGTGGGCATCGGGCGCGTGTGGTGTTTCGTGCGCCGCAGCACGCCGCGACGCATCGCACGCACAGCACGCACGCACATACGCACGCGCTCCTCTCTCTCTCTCTATCTCTCTCTCTCTCTCTTAGCTCTCTCACTCTCTATACATATATATATATATATATATATATATATATATATGTATATATGTTCTGCCTCCTCACACAGCTGTGTCTGATGAGTGGAGAGATCATACAGATGTCTAACAAGATGAATCTGATCTTTGAGCCGGCAGACCTGGAGCAAGCTTCTCCCGCCACCGTCAGCCGCTGTGGCATGATCTACATGGAGCCCGCAGAGGTAATGCGGCTAATTAACCATCATTGCTAATTAACAATCATGGCTAATTATTGATTGTTGATAATTAACGATCGTGTTGTGTAAACTACACCCCGTAATAGCATGAATCTATATAATCAATTTTATAGATATGTTCACGGTAATAGAATAACACTGGCCTCTTGTATCATTATATCAATATTTATATATATATATATATATATATCGTATATATCTGTATCATATTAAATGATATTTTTATGCCGGTAATTAAATTTATTTTATTATGAGCAGATAAAATCAGACAATCGGCAGTAAATCAGAGATCACGAAGCACATGACACGTGTGATTAATACACTAATTAGTGGAGTACAGCTTAGCAAGCATGTCTAGCAGATGTGAGGCTCCAACTGTGGCTGATGCAATCGTCTGGCCGACTAGTGAGCGAGGGCGTTCTTGTGTTTTTAGCTGGGCTGGCAACCGCTGCGGGACTCATACCTGGACACGCTGCCGGCGACACTGACGGACGAACACCGGACTCTGGTCAGGGATCTATTTGAGTGGCTCGTGCAGCCCTCGCTGGACTTCATACGACACGAGTGAGCGAGCGAGCGCGCGCATACACGCGTACACATCCTCAATATGTGATGAATGCATCTTGTTTAATGCATTTATTAATATATACGTATATATATATATATATATATATATCTTCATAATTATATATATATNACACACACACACACACACACACACACACACACACACACACACACACACACACACACACACACACACACACACACACACACACACACACACACACACACACACACACACACACACACACACACACACTCGTTTACATTTATTTACTCATTGACAGGTTTTGCTTGTATCCACAAGACATAGTTCTGCAGCTGGAGAAGGTGGTGAGGATCAGTAAGGTGATGATACTCTCTCACCAGCATCTAATCAGTAAGTATACTCAGTAAAGTAAGCAGTAATATACTAGTAAGTATACTAAGTAAGCACACATCGACAATTTTGCCAATAGAATTCCGCAGCAGAGAGAAACGGAAAGTAAAACATTTATGACGGGATGCCTCCGCCACGAATCTCACCCAGAGTCACGTTGACATCTATATCATACAAATATATATTATACATAGGCCTATATATTATAATATATATGTATCTATAGTATACATATATTATATATATATATTTGTATCTATATTATATATGACATATATATAACCTCCTCAACAGTTCGTGTCATTTTTCGGGTAAGTTAATGTATGGGGATCGGTCAAAGGCAATTCGTATTATGTCGGTTGCTGGAATGTTCCATATGCGTGCGTTACAGTGTGTGAACCCGACACGACCTCTCCCCTAGGGACACCCGGGAGGGGGGGTCGTGTCAGCACTTATTCGGGGAATTAGGTATGCATTTACTGCCGTGTTCCTCCGTACTGTGTGCGCCGTCACGAAATAATGCATAACCTCCGAGTAAAGATATATTATATATTATAATACAATATAGTATATATAGTATATATATATACGTAAGGGATTTATATTATTTAGTATATTTAAGAGAGAGAGAGAGAGAGAGGGGAAGAGACGAAGAAGATTATACTTAATATATATATATATATTATATATTATATATAGTATTAGATGTAAGTTAACTGGTTCTTGTATATTATTATGGAAGAGAGGAGTAGAGAGAGAGAGAGGGTGCTTTAGAGTTAAAGATGTATTCGTGTGCGTCTGTAGCAACCAAGGTTGAGCTTCACGTTGGTGATGTGCCGTCCAATCAGCCGACAACCCTCACTCACGCGCACTTCATCAGTCAGGGGTGAGTTTGCTGCTGCAGATACTACTTACACTGATTTATCGGCCACGTGTATGGTAAATAGACCCACCAGTGGCTTCCTTCATCACTCATATCAGATGTTGATAATAGGTATTAGATAGTAGATTAGGAATAGATAGTAGATTAGGAATAGATAGTAGATATTAGAAGTCGATAATTTCCTATCATCTACTTCTGCTAACATCATGTTGATGTCACCCGCATCCAACAAAGTACATCTGTATGAATAATTGATGCTTGTGCATCATATCACCCACCTATAATATCCTGTGTATGCCGACTAACTGTCGTGGATTGACCTAGTAGTGTTCGTTCATGCATATAATTATTGCCATGATCCATAGTGCTCTCTATATGCCAATGCTATTAACAACTTACACCTGTAAACAGGTTTTGTCTGTGAGTCATAGTCTGTGCTGCATAGCTTGCATTTCTTCTTTTAACCGTAACAAGTTATTAAAACGTATCGTACACACACACACACACACACACACACACACACACACACACACACACACACACATACACA
>NW_014579029.1:23585-25827 GCF_000485595.1 Priapulus caudatus
AGAGAGAGAGAGAGAGAGAGAGAGAGAGAGAGAGAGAGAGAGAGAGAGAGAGAGAGAGAGAGAGAGAGAGAGAGAGAGAGAGAGCTTCACAATTAAATGATAGGCGAAATGTCATTCATGTACTTTCAAAAGCTCATTCACCCTCTTGTACTATGAACTCAATTATTAACACAGTACACGTCTACACGTGTGTGCACAAATTTTACAACTCTATACTGAAAAAAGGTGAGCACTTCACTGATTCATTCTGGCTCTCTATCCCATCCTTGTCAGTGCGCGTTATTTCACCGATAGTATCAAACCCCATACAGCAGCAGTAGGGCGGCAATACAGAACAATAGATAGGGATCATATTAAGAACTGAAAAACAAAAAAACTATCTAAATATTAAGAACGAAAACTCCCAAAGTTTAGTGATTATATCAATTTATTGATATAATCATAATTTATTATTATTACTATATATTTATTTTATTATTATTATAAATTTATTATTATCAGCTCTTGATCACGTGCTCTTGATAACGCACTCACGTGATAGTCACGTGAGTTTCTCTAGCAACGAGAGAACGTCGTTCCAAGCGCGGGAGATGAAGATGGTGACAGTGGAGGCTGTGGGGAGGTACGTGAAGCTGGTGCTGCACAAGAACCACATCAACAAATACAACCTCTACAACCAGGTCGGGCTGATGGCGATCAGCGTGTTCGGTCACAACGTGGAGGAGAAAGGAGAGCAGGACGACCTCATGGCGGATGAGGTATGCGACGACAGGGATAACGCGTTTCCGGATCCGCTTTACCACTTAGGATTCCGTTACATGTTGTTTGGATTCCGTTACATGCCCTTTCTAATTTGGTACATGACTTTTCGGTTTCGTTACATGTCATTTCGATTCCGTTACATGCCCTTTCTAATTTGGTACATGACCTTTCGGTTCCGTTACATGTCATTTCGATTCCGTTACATTTCTTTTAAATTCTGTTAGATGGCAGTGGTAAAAGTCAGGAAGTTACAATCGCTTACATCTTATTTTAATATTTATTTTGAATTGTTAGATTTAATTGAACCTAAATAAATTTTGCATGTCCGTGTCATATTTAAAGTGACACAATAACTACGGTGTTCCTATAACCGTCTGCAATTTTACGACGTTAAATTGTTTTTTTCACTAGGCACTACTGAGTAATACTGCGGCACACCCACTAGACATGACTATCAAGTCAGACCGCCCAAGCTCGAGGGGCAGTGTTGCCTCCAGTGGAAGCAGGTACTAGAAAAATAAAAAATAAAAAATAATAACATAATAAAATGTTTTCAATAATTACAATAATGTATTTTTGTGATGATGACTTTTTATGAGTGCATTGTAAAATCTTACAATTTAACCCGTTATACAATTTTCCTGTTTATGGTAAAAAAATAATAATCGATGTATGATTTTATTTGATTAGCTTGAACAGCACAAACAGAGTCTTTAGCTTCTCGCCGTTTGATGAGCTTGCGTTTGATCGCATCAACGACCCGGAGATCAAATCCCTCATCCTTAAAGTTGAGGCCAAGAAACAGCAAGCCGTATTGGGTGAGTGAGAATGTGTGTGTGTGTGTGTGTGTGTGTGTGTGTGTGTGCGTGCGTGCGTGCGTGCGTGCGTGTTTGTGCGTATGTGTGTGTGCATGTGCGTGTGCGTGTGTGTGTGTGTGTGTNGGACATGTACTATCATGTATAGTTCTATAACCCCCACACGTACGTCTCTACGTTAGTAGTACATGTACTATCATACATAGTTCTATAACCACCACGTGTACGTGTCTACGTTAGTAGTACATGTACTATCATGCATAGTTCTATAACCCCCACACGTACGTCTCTACGTTAGTAGTACATGTACTATCATGCATAGTTCTATAACCCCCACGTGTACGTCTCTACGTTAGTAGTACATGTACTATCCTGCATAGTTCTATAACTCCCACGTGTACATATCTACGTTAGTAGTACATGTACTATCATGCATTGTTCTATAACCCCCACGTACACGTTTCTACGTTAGTAGTACATGTACTATCATGCATAGTTCTATAACCTCCACGTACACGTCTCTACGTTAGTAGTACATGTACTATCATGCATAGTTCTATAACCCCCACGTACACGTGTCTACGTTAGTAGTACATGTACTATCATACATAGTTCTATAACCCCCACGTGTACGTCTCTACGTTAGTAGTACATGTACTATCATA
>NW_014579029.1:27283-29256 GCF_000485595.1 Priapulus caudatus
ACTATCATACATAGTTCTATAACCCCCACGTGTACGTCTCTACGTTAGTAAGACATGTACTATCATACATAGTTCTATAACCCCCACGTGTACGTCTCTACGTTAGTAGTACATGTACTATCATGCATAGTTCTATAACTCCCACGTGTACGTCTCTACGTTAGTAGTACATGTACTATCATGCATAGTTCTATAACTCCCAACGTGTACGTCTCTACGTTAGTAGTACATGTACTATCATGTATAGTTCTATAANTGACAGGTGTAAGATGATGGTGCAGGTGCACCAGGTGTCATCGTTAATGACGCTCTACATTGACAGGTGTAAGATGATGGTGCAGGTGCACCAGGTGTCATCGTTAATGACGCTCTACATTGACAGGTGTAAGATGATGGTGCAGGTGCACCAGGTGTCAACGTTAATGAAGCTCTACATTGACAGGTGTAAGATGATGGTACAGGTGCACCAGGTGTCATCGTTAATGAAGCTCTACATTGACAGGTGTAAGATGATGGTACAGGTGAGCGCACTGCACCAGGTGTCATCGTTAATGAAGCTCTACATTGACAGGTGTAAGATGATGGTACAGGTGCATCAGGTGTCATCGTTAATGAAGCTCTACATTGACAGGTGTAAGATGATGATACAGGTGAGCGCACTGCATCAGGTGTCATCGTTAATGAAGCTCTACAGCTGTCTCATGGAGGAGATTCGTCGCACGGGGGAGGAGGGAGAACTAGAACTCACCGCTGCACAGGTAAGCCCGCGTTGCACGTGACGGGAGAATCAACCCCACCCTCTCCCCTTCTTCCTCCTTCCCCTTCTTCCTCCATCCAGACGTACAAACGTGTTTTGGTTCATAAAAATTTTGCTGTGCTGTAATATCATAAATACTAATCATTATTTACAGACATGTAATTTTGGTTCCACGGAATTTTGGTTTTTGGGAACGCGTGAGAATCAACCCCACCCTCTCCCCCCTTACTCCTTCCCCTTCCTCTTTCTATATGCTTCCGTCCGGCAGTAATTTACCTGTGGGTCCATCATCGATCATGCTGTAATATACTTGTAATTACAGACTTACAGACCTATGTGTTGGTTCTTAACAATTCCTGAAGTAACAACTTCTCACATGTCTTTCTGCGACACAGCCTTACTGTGTTTATTACTCTGCCTTACTGCTCTGTGTTTTCTGCGTTTTACTGTGTTCTCTGTGTTTTACTGTGTTTTCTGTGTTTTCTGTGTTTTACTGTGTTTTCTGTGTTTTACTGTGTTTTACTGTGTTTACTGTGTTTTCTGTGTTTTCTGTGTTTGGCTGTGTCTCTTACTGTGCCTGTACGTTGTGCGGCAGCATGTGTCATCGTGCCTCACCTGTACATCGTTCATAGATCACCGTCTGGCTACAAGGTCTCTTCCTGTTCTCACTCGTCTGGACTGTGGGCGGCACAATCAACGGCGACGGCAGACGATGCTTCGATGTTTACTTTCGTACGCTGATCTCCGGTACTGATGCTGAGCATCCCAAACCGAAGACCATCAAACTCACCAAGGTGTGTGCGTGTGTGTGTGTGTGCGTGTGTGCGTGTGCGTGTGCGTGTGCGTGTGCGCGTGCGCGTGCGCGTGGGCGTGCGCGTGTGGGTGTGCGTGTGCGTGTGCGTGCGTGTGTGTGTGTGTATTCAATAAAGATATTGCGCATATATATCTGTAAAATATATCCCTAAGTTAAGCAGATGTATCTGTGTGTCTGCTAGTAATTAGATTACATTTTTTCATCCATTATAATCAAGCCATTCTAACAATTATTTAATTAATCTAATCTAATATAATCTATCAAAACTGTTTCGATCCACCTTTGTCAAATAGTAGTAAATCTCCAAAGCATTATTATGTGCTTGTCTCTGGCTATAAGTATAATATAATATATATATATATATATATGGGTAATATATATATATATATATATATATATATA
>NW_014579029.1:29417-30343 GCF_000485595.1 Priapulus caudatus
ATATATATATATATATATATATGGTATATATATATATATATATATATATATATAAGCACATTCCTGTCCTGCTCATGTTCCTGTGTTACTTCCTCAGACACACTGCTTCCCTGACAAGGGCAGCATCTATGACTACGTATTCGACAAGTCGTGCGGTCAGTGGTCGCAGTGGTCATCCAAACTACACTTTGACGCCAGCGACATTCCATCCGATGCCAAGGTCAGTAACGTTAAATCGAGCTGCATTTGCTATATAATATGCATATAATATGCTCTATAATAATACATATATGTAGATACATATATGTACATATATATACATACTAGTAGAACACGTATCATGCATAGTTCTATAACCACCACGTGTACGTTTCTACGTTAGTAGTACATGTACTATCATGCATTGTTCTATAACCCCCACGTACACGTGTCTACGTTAGTAGTACATGTACTATCATACATAGTTCTATAACCCCCACGTGTACGTCTCTACGTTAGTAGTACATGTACTATCATGCATAGTTCTATAACCACCACGTGTACGTCTCTACGTTAGTAGTACATGTACTATCATGCATAGTTCTATAACCCTCGCGTACATGTCTCTACGTTAGTAGTACATGTACTATCATGCATAGTTCTATAACCACCACGTGTACGTATCTACGTTAGTAGTACATGTACTATCATGCATAGTTCTATAACCCCCACGTACACGTTTCTACGTTAGTAGGACATGTACTATCATGCATAGTTCTATAACCCTCGCGTACATGTCTCTACGTTAGTAGTACATGTACTATCATGCATAGTTCTATAACCCCCACGTGTACGTATCTACGTTAGTAGTACATGTACTATCATGCATAGTTCTATAACTCCCACGTACACGTCTCTACGTTAGTAGTACATGTACTATCATGCAT
>NW_014579029.1:31618-37443 GCF_000485595.1 Priapulus caudatus
TCGAGCTGCATTTGCTATATAATATGCATAATAATATGCTATATAATAATACATATATAACATACTAGTAGAACACGTTAGTAGGACATGTACTATCATGCATAGTTCTATAACTCCCACGTGTACGTCTCTACGTTAGTAGGACATGTACTATCATGCATAGTTCTATAACCCCCACGTGTACGTCTCTACGTTAGTAGTACATGTACTATCATGCATAGTTCTATAACCCCCACGTGTACGTCTCTACGTTAGTAGTACATGTACTATCATGCATAGTTCTATAACTCCCACGTACACGTTTCTACGTTAGTAGTACATGTACTATCATGTATAGTTCTATAACTCCCACGTACACGTCTCTACGTTAGTAGTACATGTACTATCATGCATAGTTCTATAACTCCCACGTGTACGTGTCTACGTTAACATGTACTATCATGCATAGTTCTATAACCCTCACGTACATGTCTCTACGTTAGTAGTACATGTACTATCATGCATAGTTCTATAACTCCCACGTGTACGTGTCTACGTTAACATGTACTATCATGCATAGTTCTATAACCCTCACGTACATGTCTCTACGTTAGGTGAGTGATCTGATCATCCCGACTGACGAGACGGCGATACAGACTTTCTTCCTGGAGACGTATCTACGCAGTGAGGTGCCGACTCTGTTTGTAGGACCGACCGGCACGGGGAAGTCCGCCATCATCAATAGCTTCCTCGTCGCTCTGCCCAAGGAGAAGTAAGGACCTCGCGTGCGGGGGGAGGGGGAGAGGGAGGGGGAGGGAGGGGAGGGGAGGGGACGGACAGGCAACGTTCCATAGATAATTGTGATGCCACAAGTTTAAAATGTTGTGAATAGTTTTATGACATCGTGAGTCTGCAACTTTGCGAGATGTCGCGAGTCTAATGAGCCTGCAATCGTTATGTCTGTCTTGACATATGTTTAAATCTAAGTTGAATTGACACGATTCACATGATACAACATGATGCGTGAGACAGTTATTGTTGCCGTATAATCGTGTTCCTGCTTCATGCTGTAATAACGTGCAACACTTCCCATTTCAGATACGTCCCCAACTTTGTCAACTTCTCCGCTAGAACATCAGCCAATCAGACGCAAGACATCATCATGGCTAAGCTAGACAGGTGGGCGTGCGTGCTGTTCTTGTGTTATATGTTGCTTTTTGCCAGAGGGCACCACTTACGACATGGCAGCATGTTAACAACATGACACACCGGATGGATTGTAGCGCTACGCTGCTGCAGCCACAAGTAATGCATTGTTATGCCACTCGCATTTGTGCTCGCGTTCGAATAAAAATTTAAAAGGGATATATGCACCTTATTAACCAAAGATCCAAACAGATTTCTTTCGCTTTCCCTCTCTTTGGTATGAAGTGTTTACAGACACAGCAATCACTTGCTTATTTATACAATAACGTTATATGTTATACGTTAATATTACGTATTGTGCAATTACACGATACGTTACATTATGAGGATGCATCTCATTATTGCATTCATTATGCAATCTATTATGCATCTATTATGCATCTATTATGCAATCAATTATGCATCTCATCATATATTATTTATATATCACCCATCACATTATACATTAAATTATACAACGTTTGTGTGGATATGTTCACGTCAAGTGGCATGAGATGATGACACACTCGGTTATTGATAGATGAGTTGTAGATGAGTTGATAGATGAGTTGTAAGGTGTTTCTGTCATGCAGGCGGCGTAAAGGTGTGTTCGGTCCACCGATGGGGAAGAAGATGGTCGTGTTTGTGGACGATCTCAACATGCCAGCACTGGAGAAGTATGGAGCTCAGCCTCCCATAGAACTACTCAGACAGGTATAGAGTTATGTACATGGTGTGTGCGTGCGTGCGTGCGTGCGTGCGTGCGTGCGTGTGCGTGAGTGCATGCGTGCGTGCGTGTGCGTGAGTGCAGAGAAGTAATGCGACGGGGCTCAGCCATCCATCGAGCTAACTCAGAAACGTTTTAAACAAAATTCGGGAATAATGATAGGTTTTATTTTTAGATCGAGTGTGGTTGTGTCCAGAGCTGTTGCTCGCAGAAAGATGGTCGGTGAGCTGTGGCTCGATAAGTGTAGGGGCGTGAGTGAGTGTCTCGGGAGGCTATGAGAGGCTCACATGGGCTTCCAAAATTTGAGAGGCTCAGCACTAGCCGCATCTAAGAGACATTATTTTCCCTTTCCAGTTTAATGCAAGGAGAAGAGTAATACTGATTCAAGAGTTTATGGTAACAATGGTTTGCGTCGAGTGCGTGCGTAGCGCGTGGGGCTGCTTTTGGGACGTTTAGCCGTTACGACCGGGCCGGTAGGGCAGCAGTCAGCTGAAATGTGCATCTGGGGGAAATGCTGACCCACAAATCGCGATCGCCATCAGCGTGTCTTCATAAGTTATGAGAAAGAAAAATTGAAGAAAGAGCCAGTTGTGAAGTTATATGGTTTTAGGGCGTGAAGCAGCTCCTTATTAACACACTTTCACATACTGAAGAAATGAAGCAAAACACGGATTGCAAACTTCAGACCCTAGAGTATATGATTCACGATGTGTGTAGCATATTTTTGTCATTGTTTCCCGTAGTAGAACGTTGGGGTGGGATTCGTGCACTGCGCTGGAGTCGTGCGTGCGAAAGTAGTAGTGCGTGGTGCGAAGCGATTGTTGAGGGGTGGTGGAGAATATGCTTAATGACTCGCGGTGCAGGCGGCTCGCTCTACGAAAACTCAGGACGTTCAATACCTACGCCTTACTCATTCCAGGAAGGAAACAAACTGGCAATGCAATTTTGAAAACATATAGGGGAAGTGGAGGGTGGGGTAGGAGGTGGTGCGTGGTGTGTGCGTGCGTGCGTGTGCGGGGGTGGGGTGGGGTGGTCAAGTAACGGTTTTACTTGAGTTATCGGTTGACGTAGGCAGACCTGAAATGCAATAGTAAATTTGCCAAAATTCTATCCCTAATGTGCATAATAAAAATAATTTATATATATATATCCCTGTATGATGAATCGTGAGGTGGGCGTGCGCTCCGGGTGCGTCCGTAGCTAGCGTATCGCTGTGCAGTGCGGAGGGGTGGCAGGAGCAAGGTAGCGAAGAACTGCCATTGACGCTAACTGACTTGTAGCCATTCCATTTGCCAAAAACTTGGCTCGAATTAGGGCAACGGCGTGCTCGCAAAAAGGTAGTGAGATACGCTCAAATGGAGCTACCGGCATCCTTCCCACTAAGGAGTAACACTATAGCAATTATGACACATCATGTGAGGCGTCAACATCGGTTCCTCACTAGATCGTTATGGGACGTCAGTTAGTATTATATGTGTAAGTTATAGGTTATAGGTTGTCCAATGTTGGACTGAGTTATGGTACGACTGGTCGGGCACACCTAGAAGGTACGGTGATCGCGATCGCGAGGCGATGCGGTGTCTGTGATGTGGAGAAAGTATGTGTGAGTGCTCAGCACTGGCCCATAGAGCTATCAGACAGGTAATAGGAAGTTTATGGCACATGGTGCGTCCCTGACGACACGAACTCATCTTTGGACGATGGTCTAAAGCGCACCTTAAAAATTGGTGCTTATTTAGTAGGTGACTACACGTCACGGGTTATATAGGGAATTAGCAAATGATAAATTTTCGCGTGATATTGTATCTAAAGTTAAACATCTATGAAATAGTATAAAATAATAGAAAGCTGTGTGTTGCGTGTCGTGCAGCTGTTGAGATAGGTCTGGTAATGTCTTGCAGGCCCTCCTTTAGTCCACTCACCACGCGCACTTCATGATCGAGCGTTAGTCAATTGATGGTAATGCGACATCACTTGGTCGCAGGCGTGTGTAGTGAGTAGCACGCAATAAATGGACTGTGGCGATAGGTCTGTTGCCGCTTGACGGGAAACACATGAGGTGACACATGGTGGGAGGCTAGGCGTTGGTTCTGTGCCGTAGATTGTTTTGTTTAGCAGAGGAGCGTGCGCATACGGCTAACGAGGATGAAATGTATTATCAAGTACGATTTGGGCAGTGGAAAATATGTTCATATGGCACGTGCGTTGAGGAGTAGAGATGTAGCCGTTAGTGTGATAGAAATATAGAGCCCACAGTCGAAAGCTCTCCAATACGAAGCATTAACGTCAGACAGGGTATAAGTATGTTTATCTAAACAGTAATTGCTAGTTGCGTATCGGGACGTGCGTAGGGTCACAGTTGTAGCGTTGGTGTTACGTTGCGTGCAGGTGAGCCGTCGCTGTCGAGAGAATGGTCACTGCGAGCTGTCACTAGACCATGCCGGCTTCTGCGACGATAATAAGACTAAAGTCTGAGTGACAAGAGACTAGATATAAGTAGTTAAGTGTAACATGGTGCGCTGTGAATGTGTCGTGGTTGGCGTTAAGCCGTTGGGCGTGCGTGCGTTTGTGTAAGAGAGATGAGAAGTGCCTTCAGTGCTGGCGTGGTGCGTGTGATAGCGTGCGTGTGTGTGTATATGACTGCCATACTGAGGCACGTGCAATGAGGTCTATGATTCTCATATATTGGGTGCGAGCGAGGATAGTTATGGTGGTTGGCAATTCTCTGATGGCATTTGGGGGGAACGGGCACTCATATAAAATCTATGGCTGTGAGTGTGTTATCAGCGCGACTAATTTCAAAGCAAGCGAGGAACATATTTGGATCGAGATTAAAACAACGATTATCAAAAGTTTGAGTGGAAATTACATTTACATGGTTAACATTCTTTTACACACAAAGGAGAGGTATAAAAATAACCCAATACAAAATAAAAATTGAAGCATTCATTATTTACATCAAAGGTCAACGAGCTAAAGTGAGCACCAGATACAAGCGCTAAATAGCCATCCTTTAAATTATTATCTATTATTTTAGGTTATGTATGATTAGAATAATTCCTTATTTTATAAGGTGAGAAAATATGTCTGCTTAATAATACCGATAATAGCGTTAGTTTTAGCTAAGAGTACATGTAAAATCATTTATATATAGATCAATATTATGATTGCCATAGAATGGCATCGTAAGTGGGTACGGTGATTATTAGTAATAGTACAACCAAGCGGGGGACACGGACGTCATGGAACGTCAGTGTCCCGGATGCACTACTTTTACACGCATTTAGATTATTTAATCGCAACCGATTCCTGACCAGACAAAGCAACACGATGCAGACAGGAATAGACTGCAACCAATATGTTTTACACGATCAACAGGATGCGGATCGTGAAATCGTGGCGTTCTGGGCTATGGTGATGCTAGCATCTGGTTCTGCTTATAAGTGGATGCGACCACGGGGACATCGCAATCAAGCGAGCGCGCAAGAGCACGTCCAAGTGGAGTTAACCGACATCCTGTTCGTGTCTGGCAGATGGGGCCCGCTGGTGGAGGCCGCACGAGATTCACCGAGTCGGGCTTCACTTCGACAATCGTGAGTCGTTCGTCCATCGACCGGTTTAGCGACGGACCACGGCATGAATCGCATCTTCGGAAACGGATCGTCGATTGGCACTTTGGGCCAATGGTTTCGATTCCGCGTTCCAGCGACGGAAGGTATGTGGCCGCTGCTCGCTGCCTCCTCGCGCCGCCGCCGCTGCTGCTGCTGCCAGCAAACAAATCTTGATGGCCGGATCTATGCAGCGTGTTTGTGCTTCTGTAAAATGCACATACTAACAGTTAATTCAGCGTTGTGTTGACGACTACTAAATTGATCATAAGCAGTCGTATAGTGTCAAGCCTACCGACTACTTGTGTCACACTTGGTTATCATAG
>NW_014579029.1:37453-39156 GCF_000485595.1 Priapulus caudatus
TGGAGCTCAGCCTCCCATAGAGCTACTCAGACAGGTATAGAGTTATGTACATGGTGCGTGCGTGTGTGCGTGCGTGCGTGCGTGAGTGCGTGGAGAAGTATGGAGCTCAGCCTCCCATAGAGCTACTCAGACAGGTATAGAGTTATGTACATGGTGCGTGCGTGCGTGCGTGCGTGAGTGCGTGGAGAAGTATGGAGCTCAGCCTCCCATAGAACTACTCAGACAGGTATAGAGTTATGTACATGGTGCGTGCGTGCGTGCGTGCGTGAGTGCGTGGAGAAGTATGGAGCTCAGCCTCCCATAGAGCGACTCAGACAGGTATAGAGTTATGTACATGGTGCGTGTGTGCGTGCGTGCGTGCGTGCGTGCGTGCGTGTGCGTGAGTGCATGCGTGCGTGCGTGTACGTGCGTGTGTGTGTATATGACTGCATACTGAGAGATTTGTTTCTTAATCACAGAGATTTGGCAATTTCTGAATGCATTTTGAACCTTATTTTAGTTCAAGGGAATAATTTCAAACAACGAGGAACATATTTGCATCACATAAATCATAGCAACGCTAAATAACCGAATAACCTAAATAACCTTTAATTATATCATTATTTATTTAATATTAAACATATTTTATTTTTTTCTGAAAAATCTAATATAGTAGGGTGAGTAGAGTATTAAATTGAGTTATTAAGTGGAGCATTAGTGGGTCGTGATTATAGTAAATATAATCGACCCCCACCATTACACGATCAAACCACGACCAACGCTGCTTGTTCTGCTGCTGCAGTGGATCGACCACGGACACTGGTACGACCGCAAGGACACGTCCAAGCTGGAGTTAACCGACATCCTGTTCGTGTCGGCGATGGGGCCCCCTGGTGGAGGCCGCAATGAGATCACGAGTCGCTTCACTCGACATCTGAACGTCGTTTCTATCGACGAGTTTAGCGACGACACGATGACTCGCATCTTCGGAACGATCGTCGATTGGCACTTTGCCAAGGGTTTCGATTCCGCGTTCCAGCGATTGGGGAAGGTATGTGTCCGCTGCCGCCGCCACCGCCGCCGCTGCTGCTGCTGCTGCTGCCAGCAAACAAACGTTGATCACCTGATCTATCACGTGTTGTGCGTCTGTAAAATGCACAACTAACAGAATTCACAGTTGTGTTGACGATACTATTGTCATAGCAGTCGTAATAGTGTCAAACTACCGACTACTGTGTCACACTTGTTTCATATATTCATCATTGGCGATTCCTCTCCCCTTCATCCCTCCCCTCCCCTCCCTCTCCTCTCTCTCTCTCTCTTTCTCCTACCCTCTCTCACCCTCTCTCTCTATCTCTCCTCCCTTCTCTCTCCCTTCCTCTCCCCTCCCTCTCACCCTCCTCTCTCCCACCCTCTCTCACCCTCTCTATCTATCTCTGTCGTAGATGGATGCTGGTGCAGGCCACCATGGTCGTCTACAAGGAGGCGATGCGGCGTTTCCTCCCTTCTCTCTCCCTTCCTTTCCCCTCCCTCTCACCCTCCTCTCTCCCACCCTCTCTCACCCTCTCTCTCTATCTCTGTCGTTGGTAGATGCTGGTGCAGGCCACCATGGTCGTCTACAAGGAGGCGATGCGGCGTTTCCTCCCTTCTCTCTCCCTTCCTTTCCCCTCCCTCTCACCCTCCTCTCTCCCACCCTCTCTCACCCTCCCTCTCACCCTCCTCTC
>NW_014579029.1:40453-41544 GCF_000485595.1 Priapulus caudatus
GAGGAGGGAGGAGGAGGGAGAAGCTAAGAGAAGGGAGGAGGGAGAAGCTAAGAGAAGGGAGGCGGGAGAAGCTAAGAGAAGGGAGGAGGGAGGAGGAGGGAGAAGCTAAGAGAAGGGAGGAGGGAGGAGGAGTGAGTAACGCGTGAGCCTCCCGTCGTTGCAGGGCCACCTTCTTCGACGTCGTCAAGGAGACGACGCAGACGTGCTTCAAGGAGAGCATCGACCAGCTGCTCGGTCACCTCAGCCACACGGGACGCGTTGCCGACGGCGACCTGCGCAGCCTCCTCTTCGGAGACTACATGCTGCCGGACGCGGAGCCGCGAGTCTACGACGAGATCACCGACCTCAAACAGCTCACCTCGACGATGGAATAGTGCGTGCGACCCGCGCATGTGACCCCTGCATGACCCCTGCATGACCCCCGCGTGTGACCCGGTGACCCCCGCGCGGTGCGGCGGTGGCTGTAGTTAGCTATAGCTAGATACAAGGTTCACGCACGCTCCGAAAACCTGGACAGTCTATGGGCCCGTAATCAGAAACAAAATTAGTCTTAACATTAGTCTTAACACTTACGTTAAAGCTGGTGACAGAAATGTGATAAAGTTACGGGTTTCTCATGCGCAGTGTATAGAGGTGCGGTGTAGGAGAGCATTAATGTAAGAAGTTAGAGAAAATGTTAAGACAAATGTTAGATTGTTATAAAATTATATTGTTACATTCGTCAATATCAATTACCCTCAATTTTGTCAGCCATCGTCGGTAGATGGCGTCACATATCGTTGGTACCTATGGGTTGCCGTAGTGACCGTGGTGAAGGTCTGTAGGTGCGTGTTCACGCGTTGTCGTCTGTCTCCGTAGTTACCTGGACGAGTACAACACGATGAGCAAGTCACCGATGTCACTCGTCATGTTCAAGTTTGCCATCGAGCACGTGTCGCGCATCAGCCGCATACTGAAACAGGACAACGGTCACGCTCTCCTGGTCGGTATGTCACCCACACACTGCTGGTCGGTATGTCACCCACACACTGCTGGTCGGTATGTCACCCACACTGTCACCCACACACTGCTGGTCGGTATGTCACCCACAC
>NW_014579029.1:41569-47137 GCF_000485595.1 Priapulus caudatus
CATGAAGGTTGCAGCTTTGGTCGCGCTCTGCCTGCCGCTGCGCCGATGCGTGCAAGGCACGCCGGCGGCTGTGATAGCTTTGTTAGCGCAACGCATCGCTAGCAGAGGCGTGTTATGGTATATAAGCGCTATATATATTTATATGTACATGCCCAGTTGAGCCATACACCGATTTGCTACTCCATTTTGTCTACTTTGCATGAATCGGCAATATTCCCATTTCGCTCTATCCCCATATGCTATCTGCTATTTCTATTTGTTGTCAAGTTTTTTGTTCGCCATTATTTGTACCTATGTTTTCTTCTTGGTTTCGTGTAGTGCTATGCGATGCCAACCATATTCTTATTATTTATAAATAATTATTATTGAACAAACCGAATTGTAGGATAAAATCTGGGAATGGGGTAAGATTGTGAGTGTAGAACGAATTGGGAGATAGGCGAATGGGTGATAGGCCAACTGGAATGTTTGGCTGTAGGCAAAATCGGACTATTGGCTGTAGAGCGAAATGGGGTAGGCGCACACGGGAATTAAACCGATATATATATATATATATGGTGGAGAACCAATGGGAGGAAAGCCTGTTACACGACCATCGCTAGCAGATATGTATAGATATATGTTCATGGTGGGGCAGTGGCTTGGCTGGCCATACTAATACAAAATTAACGTAATGACAGTAAGGTAGCAGTGGCATGGGTGACATATCGAGCGGCAGCAGTGTGTGGGTGACATATGGCCACCAGTCAGTGTGTGGGTGATATACGGCGACGCAGGCAGTGTGTGGGTTGACATCAGCTCGACGCAGCAGTGGTGTTGGGTGAATAGACCGAGACAGCTACGTGTGTGGGTGACAATACCGACCAGGCAGTGTGGGGTGACATACCGACCGGCAGGCAGTTTTGGTCGATATGTCACCCACACACTGCTGGTCGGTATGTCACCCACACACTGCTACCTTACTATAATTACAACAATAGTAATGTAGGGCACGCTCTGCTGGTCGATATGTCACCCACACACTGCTACCTTACTATAATTACAACAATAGTAATGTAGGGCACGCTCTGATGGTCGGTATATCACCCATGCACTGTTACCTTACTATAATTACAACAATAGTAATGTAGGGCACGCTCTGATGGTCGGTATATCACCCATGCACTGTTACCTTACTATAATTACAACAATAGTAATGTAGGGCACGCTCTGCTGGTCAGTATATCACCCATGCACTGTTACCTTACTGTCATTACGTTAATTTCTATTGTATGGCCAGCAACCCACTGCAGCATGAACATATATCTATACATATGAATCTATACATATCTGTAGCGATGGTCGTGTAACAAGCTTTCCTCCCATGTTGTTCCTCCACCATATATATATATATGGTTTATTCCCGGTTGGCCTACTCCCATGTTGTTCCTCCACTATATATATATATATATATATGGTTTATTCCCAGTTGGCCTACACCCATTTCGCCTACTCCCAATTCGTCTACACTCAAAATCTACCCCATTCCCATTTCATCTACAATCGGTTTGTTCATTAAATAATCATTTATAAATAATAAAATATGGTTGGCATACATAGACTACACGAACCAGAAGAAAACATAGGTACAAATAATGGGAACAAAACTTGACAAAAATAGAAAATGCAATAGTATATGGAAGTAGGCGAAATGGGAATATTGCCGATTCTGAGAGTAGACAAAATTGAGTAATCGGTGTAGGCCAACTGGGATGTTACCATATAATATATATAGGCCTATATACATACACATGTCTGTAGCGATGGTCGCGTAACAAGCTATCACACCGCGGCGTTGTTGCAGGCATCGGCGGCAGCGGCAGGCAGAGCGCGACCAAGCTTGCAACCTTCATGGCCGGATACGACCTCTTCCAGATCGAAATCACCAAGAACTACACGACCGTCGAGTGGCGCGACGACCTCAAGCGGGTAGGTCAGAGGTCATTCAGGGGTCAGAGGTCATGCAGGGGTCATGTAGTTGGACCTTGGTCTGTCGGACAGCGTCTCTACTCTCCTACTCTGCTTATGTTTCGCGGCCCTGGAAAATATACCTTATGCGTCACAGTAGACTCCGGGAGAAATGTTCTCCATTGGATGTAAGAACCCTGAATCCTCTTTTTTCTCCTGCTCTGCTCTCCTGGAAAGAGGGAGGTGGCACGGAGGGGAAGTGGTCTTCCTATACTATGTTTATCATAGCTTCTTTTTCTATACCTATCGTGACTTCCTCTTCTATATCTGTCTGTGTGTAGCTGCTAAGGAAGGCGGGGATGGAGGGGAAGCCTGTGGTCTTCCTCTTCTATATTTATTATGGCTTCCTCTTCTATATTTGCCCGCATGCAGCTGCTGAGGAAGGCGGGGACGGAGGGGAAGCCTGTGGTCTTCCTCTTCTATATTTATTATGACTTCCTCTTCTATATTTGCCCGCATTGCCCGGATTTCAGCTGCTAAGGAAGCGGGACGGAGGGCAAGCCTGTGGTCTTCCTTTTCTATATTATATTTGGCTTCCTCTTCTATAATTGCCCGGATGCAGCTGGCTAAGGAAGGGCCGGGGACGGAGGGGAAGCCTGTGGTCTTCTCTTCTATATTTATTATGGCTTCCTCTTCTAATATTTGCCCGCATGCAGCTGCTGAGGAAGGCGGGGACGGAGGGGAAGCCTGTGGTCTTTCTCTTCGGGGACAATCAGATCAAGGACGAGTCGTTTGTGGAGGACATCAACATGATGCTGAACACAGAGACGTTCCAACATGTTCGCCTCCGACGAGAAAGCCGAGATCATAGAGAAGATGCAGGCTGTAGCCAGGCAGGAGGTACGCCCGCGTGTGGGGGTCAGGGGTCATGTACAGGGGTCGCGGGGTCATGTACAGGGTCATGGGGTGCAGGAGGTTGGGGTGTCATGGAGGTCACGTGGAAAGTTTAGCATTAAATACAATACATGCTTGGGCTGTAGTGCCGGGGTTGGACTCGGTATATAAATATCAGGAGTAAGACTAATCATAGGAGGAAGTTGACTCTCCAAAAACATGTGAATTGTCATGACATTTGCTTGCGCCTAATTTTACACGATGCATAAATTCGCTGCAACTCGATAAAAGATTACATCTAAATGAGGTTGGAACATCGCGTCTGCTACCTAAAACTTTAACTTTGTTTAAAATACCTCTGCCTTTTTACTGAGATATAGCTTTGACGTCACACATGCGTTCATAGTGTTTTTAACTAAGCTGGCGCCTCAGATTGCCAGATCAGCATCCGAACAGTGGCTAGCCCTGTGAGAATGCGTCTTGCTCTGTTACAAGAATGCCACGCTGTTGGCGGCAGGAAGTAAGATATATATATGACATCATATAATATAAGAATAATAAGATGATATGTGTGTAGATATATAGTGTGTATATATGTGTGTCATATATATATTATACGTGTGTATATTTATATATAGATAATATATATAGTGCTGTTATGATATAATATAGAATATAATATAGAAGTCTATATTATCCGTTACTCTGCCGCCCAACAGGTGGCATTCCTTGTCAAACAGACAGCACCTTCCTCACAGCGTAGCCACTGTTGCGGATGCTATCTGGCGCAATCTGAGCCGCCAGCTTAGGTTAAACACTATGAATCCATGTGTGACGTTTCAAGAGCTATATCTCGTCGTAAAGGAGCAAGAGGTATTTAAACAAAGTAAAAGTTTATAGTTAGAGACGGATCGTCCAACGCCTCATTTAGATGTAATTTTTATCGAGTGCACTAATAAGATCATCGCGTAAAATAGGCAAGGCAACATGTTTGAAATTCATGCATGTTTTGGAGAGTCATACTCCTCTAATATTATCTTTACTCCTGCATAACTATAGCGTCAGGATTTTTAGTGTTATGATGCTCTCTCTCTATCTCTCTCTTCTCTTTCCTCTTCTTCTCTCTCTCTCTCTCTCTCTCTCGCACCTCTCTTTTCTCCTCTGCTCTTCCTTCCTCTCTCTCTCTCTTCTCTCTCTCTCTCCTCCTCTGCTCTCCTCCTCTCCTCTCTCTCTCTCTCTCTCTCCCTCCCTCTCGCTCCCTTCCTCTCTTCTCTTACCCTCCTCTCTCTCCTCTCTCTCTCTCTCTCTCTCTCTCTCTCTCCCGCCTCCTCTCTCTATCTCCTTCCCTGCTCTTTCTTTCTCTCTCTACGCTGCATGTCTAATCTCTCTCTCTCTCTCTCTTTGCTCTCTCGCTCACGCACACACAGGGTAAGAAGATGGAGGCGACGCCGCTATCGATGTACAGCTTCTTCATCGAGCGTGTCAGACAGAACCTTCACGTCGTCCTCGCCATGAGTCCCATAGGAGACGCATTCCGCACCGCCTGCGCATGTCCCTCCTCTCAACTGCTGCTACGATAGACTGGTTCCAGGTAACGTGCGTGCGTGCGTGTGTGCGTGTACCTACCTACTCATGTTGCCGTGCCTTCTTCCATTCCCTGACGTGTTATATTATAGTGACAGCACCTAATATATGAAGCAGCTATTACAAGTCGTATGATTTGTAACTTGCAACCTATGTACAGTACTGGTACCACGCCGGTATACTGCATTGGTTCGATGCACATTGTATGTGAGCGTGCGGCGGTGCTGCGCTGCGTGCGTGCGTGTGTGTGTTGTGGTAGCCTGCCGTGTATAACCGTGCTTCATACTTACAGGCGTGGCCGGAGGATGCGCTGGAGATGGTGGCCAACAAGTTTCTCGAGGACGTGGACATGGAGGACGAGATGAGACTGCAGTGCGTCAGCATGTGCAAAGCACTATCACGAGAGCGTGCGCAAGCAGAGCGAAAAGTACGCGTGGTGGCGGCGCCAGTCTAACTCTGATTGAAGAGTTAATGTTTTAATTATTATAACTGAACCGTTACTGCTACCGTTGCCATTACAGCTTTGTGACTCGTTGCCAGAAACGTCGGAAATATTTATGACTGTTGTGAGTCAAAAACATTTGACTATAAAATCTGAAAATGTTTCAATTCGTCGTACAGGCAATAGAAGTGTTTAAGTAACTGTATGTTTTTGATAACGGGCCCCTGATACCAGATTCACACGAAACCGAATTAAAATACTTTCGAGACACCGTGCGTAGATCCAGTGTCAATGACGTGACAGCGTTCCCCGGTCAATTGTATCGCGATGCGTTGATATATCGAAGAATCTTCCACCCCCTTGCTCGTGCAGGTACTTTCGGATATCAACGTGAAAACGTCCTAACGTCAAAAAATCATTGTGTAGTTATTTGGAGTGTGGAACAACTACCTATATGTTTCTGACAACAGACATAGCATGAGCAACAGTCTGTGTCTAACCCCTCGCTACCAAATTTATATTAAACCGAATTGAAAACGGCAATTCACATGAGTCATTGTGATTGATCTAGTCAACCTGCCCTCCATCACCCACACTAGCTATACTGATTGACCGTCACACTCCATGACCAGCCACACCCCACAACTCACTCGTGCAGGTACGCTGAGGTGTTGAACCGACACAACTACATGACCCTCCAC
>NW_014579029.1:47162-51405 GCF_000485595.1 Priapulus caudatus
CAGAAGAACCCAAAGCATGCGGCGGCGCGGTGCGTTGCCACGGTAGTGGCCCAGCGCGTTCTTCTTGGTATCTAGCATTTGGTCCTGGGTCTGATGTGAAGGAGGGGGGTCATCGGCGCAGGAGGGTCAAAGCACGCTTGCCTACAGATGCGTTGAAAGGAGCGCCAGGTTCGTGACCCCTATCTATCCAGGAGTGAATATGCCGTCGGCCTCTTTCTGCGCCTCGCTCATCACAGCGGTGCTCGGCAGCGCTTTCTTACAGTCCGCCACATTCTTCACTGCAGTTATTCGCTGCTGATGAGCTATATGCTCACCGCGTAGTTGCTCTGCTTCCTCGGAGTATACCGGCGAGTGTAACAGACTACTGCTCAACTCGTCTTCGAGTGGCCACAGTGACACTCAGTTTGGCTTCTCTTTGTTTTTTTCACATTCCCAGTCGATTGATTAGAGTACAGAATAAAGAATACAAATATCAATACATAGTTTACTTCAGCCAATGAAAATTGACTAACAAACTACAATTTACATCTTCTGGCACTTACAACTACTCGACTACTCACAACGGATTGGGGCATTACACAGTGGATTCCGACTGTTGGTTGACTGTAAGCAATACTGCGAACATCTAAACTACAGTGGCTATAATTGATTAGGCTTACGTTGTGGCGGCCCAGCACAATCTAACTTTAACTATTTAAGGGAAACTTTAAGAAAACAGGAGCATGTTTTCTTAAAACGGCGGCGTGGTACCGAAAACGAAGCTACTAGCCACAAATAAACCACCAACGCGGGAGAATTGATCGGTCTCGTTTGTTATTCGGCACGAAAATGTAACATGTGTGAGACTGACTATCCGTACACTATAATGTTTTCTGACAACAGACATAAGAAATGAGCAAGCAGTCTGGTGTTAACCCTCGCTACCAAGATTTATATTTAAACGCGAATTGACAAACGGCTAATTACACGAGTCCATTGTGATTGATGCTAGTCACAAAACATGACCGTCCACCACATCCACCCCAAACAGCTCACTGTGGCAGGGTACCGGCGTGGAGGTGATATCAGACAATCCGGCAAAGAGACCACAACATGACGCACACCCCCCACCCACCCCACTCACTTCGTTGCAGGTACCTGGAGTGTGACCGACAGCAAATACGTGACGGCCCCGCACCACTCCTCACACTCACTCGTGGATGTAGCTGAGGTGTCTGAACCGACACACAAACATGACCCCCCCACCCCCCCACACTCACTGGGCAGGTACTGGGCGTGTTGAATCACCGACACAACTAGTGACCATCGCTGGGCCCAGCCACCACGGCCCCACACTCGCCGTGCTGCAGGTACAGTGGAGGTGTTGAACCGACAAAACTACGTTGACGCCCCACCGATCTCTGCCGCCACGCTAGGACCCTGCGAGGCAGACGTCGCGACTACGCTGTGGTGTGCCGGACGCATGGGGATGGCCGCGACGTATTCGCGTCGTGCGAGCGAGAGTAGGCTGCCGATGTAAGGCCACACTTCGCATTCTACTGCTTGCAGGTCTGGAGGTGTTGAACCGACTACAACAACTCGACCGTTTCTGACCAGAGGCCTCACCAGAACACGCACTCTTCCACAACTGCAGCTGCATGTCAGCAATCGCAGGTACCGTGGAGGGTTTGAAGCGACAGCACAGGAGTCCTCCGCTACAACATGACCTCCCCCCACCCCCACCCCACTCACTGCTCGAGCAGCGTACCCGCTGAGGGTGTTGAAAGCGCGACACAACTGCCGGCCTGCGGCATGTCCGCGACCCTGGAGCGGCACGAAAGATCGACGTTCTCAGGTCGTACCGCCCACCCACGCCAACTACTCGTGGCCGAGGTACCTCGCCGAAGGACCTGGAGGTGTTGAGGCGTGGGCGACACAGCACAACGAAGACGCGACCCCCAACCCGACCGCTTCAACGTCGCCTACACCACACTCACTCGTGGCAGTAGCGAGGCTGGAGGTGTTGAACCCGCGATATTTCGCCGCGGTCGTCGTCCGCTCTCGCGAGAGGAGCTGTACGGGAGACCTCTGAGGGTTTTCGGCGGCGCTGGTCCGGCCGACGTGGCGACCGCGCCGGTCGCAGTGTGGTCAGCCAGACCACGCGGGTCACAATACGTGACCCCTCACCACTCCCACACTCATCGGCGGTACTGGAGGTGGTGAAGACCCACTACTGACGCCCCCCACCCACCCCACACTCACTCGTGCAGGTACCTGGAGGTGTTGAACCGACACAACTACGTGACGCCGACCTCGTACCTGGAGCTGATCCTCACCTTCAAGGATCTGCTGCGCCAGAAACGCGACCACATCTCCTCCATGAAGAACAGATACGTCGTCGGCCTGGAGAAGCTAGAATTCGCTGCCTCCCAGGTTAGCTACCGTCATCACCGGCCAATACATGTCCTACTCATCATAAACTAACTAGCATATCAACGTTTAAAGGTTTTTTTATTAGCACTATAGATTACTAATTATTATGCCTAGCATAATCTACTTAATAATAATATAATTTTGTGTATTATAAATATTGTTTAATAATGAAAAATTTTGTTTCTGACAGCGGGCCGTGGTCTAGCCGTCACGTTTATTAGCCGTTCATCTCACGCGATGGCGGTGTTTGTGTTGTGTGTGTGTAGGTGTCGGTGATGCAGAAGGAACTCACGGACCTACAGCCGGAGCTAGTGAAGACCTCAAAGGAGACGGCCAAGCTCATGATACAGATAGAGGAGGACACGGTCGAGGTGGAGGCCAAGAAGGAGGTACGCGCGCCGCGCAAACATGGCCACCGCGTTAATGTCACGGCTGAGTGACGCGAGCTACGGCTGCACAGCAACCGCAAACAAACCTAACATTAGATGATTTTCATAAACTTTTTGCATAAAATTTATATAAAAAAAAATCTTGTCTTTTTTTTATTTAATTTGGTCGATAATGTTAATTTCGTAGCACGTTCACATTTCATCACTTGTAAGTCGCCTCACGCATTAAACTCGCAATCTCGTAATCTCACGAAAAAAACGTAAAACGCACAATCTCGTTCGTCCGCCGCGCCGTAACGACCCCGCGTGACCCGACCGACCGGTCACGTGACGACTAACGACCAATGACGCGTCTCCGTGCCTCCTGCGCCCCGCAGGTGGTCGCGGCGGATGAGGCTGTGGCGAACGCTGCTGCTGCAGCTGCGCAGGCGATCAAGGATGAGTGCGAGGGAGACCTAGCTGAAGCCATCCCCGCACTGGAGGCTGCGCTATCCGCTCTCGACACCCTGAAACCTGCAGACATCTCCATGGTGAAGTCCATGAAGAATCCTCCCTCAGGTGCGTAAAAGTAAAGACCTATGTATGTAGTGAGACTTGTGACAACCTGTGTAGTTAGACATGTAGCTACCTCTGTATATGTAGTGAGATTCATGTGACAGACTGTATATGTAGTAAGGTCTGTCTGACCACCTGTATAGTAAGACATGTGACAGCCTCTGTATATGTAGTAAGGTCTGTCTGACCACCTGTATAGTAAGACATGTGACAGCCTCTGTATATGTAGTAAGGTCTGTCTGACCACCTGTATAGTAAGACATGTGACAGCCTCTGTATATGTAGTAAGGTCTGTCTGACCACCCGTATAGTAAGACATGTAGCTACCTCTGTATATGTAGTAAGGCCGGTTCTGTCTTGCCACCTGTATGTAAGACATGTTAGCTCTCTGTATAATGTAGTAGGGTTTGTCTTGCCACTTATAGTAGACTGTGACAGCCTCTGATATTGTAGTGACATCTATGTGACCAGACTCTGTATATGTAGTGACATCTATGTGACACTGTCTCACCCACGCAGGAGTCAAGCTGGTGATGGAGTCGATCTGTGTGATGAAGGGGATCAAGGCGGAGCGTAAGCCGGACCCGGGCGGCAGCGGCAAGATGGTGGAAGACTACTGGGGGCCGTCGCAGAAACTGCTGGGCGACTTCAAGTTCCTCGATAGTCTGAAGGCGTACGACAAGGACAACATCGCTCCGAACATCATCAAAGTCATCCGCGCAAAGTGAGCTGCGTTCACCTGTTCCACACACACACACACTCACACACACACTTCATGCTCTTTTCTCAACGCACTCGTTCTCTCTCTCGTCTCTCTTCTCTTCTCCGAATCTCTCTCTCTCTCTTCTCTCATGTCTCTCTCTCCTCGTCTCTCGTTTCTCTCTCTC
>NW_014579029.1:51925-54362 GCF_000485595.1 Priapulus caudatus
TCTCTCCTCTTTGCTCTCTCCTCTCTGTCTCCTCTCTCTCTTCTCTGTCGCTCTCGCTCCTTCTCCCAGTCTCGGCTTTGCTCTCTCTCTCTCCTCCTCTCTCTCTCTCTCTCTCTCTCTCTCTCTCTCTCTCTCTCTCTCTCTCTCTCTCTCTTTCTCTCTCTCCCTCTCTCTCCCTTTAATGTTCACCTCTTGTTCTACACTGTGGAAGTTCATTCAGTACATATAACGCAAACGTACTTTCAATCTTCCTCCGATAACACAGTAATTAATAACGATTAACGAAAAACAGTATGAACGTAAGCGATGACAACCATCCAAAATATCTTCAGTTGATCCGTCGATGCAGGGGGCGCCGCGGTCGCTACGAGACGTTCTCTTGTTGTGCAGGTACACGGTGAACCCAGACTTCGACCCTAACCTGATAAAGAACGCGTCGGCGGCGTGCGAGGGGCTGTGTCGGTGGGTGCGGGCGATGGACATCTACGATCGCGTGGCCAAGGTCGTCGGACCGAAGAAGGAGAAGCTAGCTGCGGCGGAGGAGGAGCTAGAAATGCAGATGGAGAAGCTGAACGAGAAACGCGCGCAGCTGAAGGAGGTGAGGCTCAGAGGAGGAGGAGGAGGAGGAGGAGAAGGTGAGGATAGGGAGGAAGGAGGAGGGAGGAGGATGAGCAGTGAGGGTGGAGGAGGAGAGGAGGAGGAGGCCGAGGGTGAAGAGGTGGAGGATGGGCGATGAGGAGGTGAGGCATTGGGGAGGAGAAGGAGGATGGGGTAGAAGTTGTGTGAGGGGGAGGTGAAAGGAAGGTGATGTGTGGGGGAGAAAGAGTTCATTGAATGATCAGGTATTTGAGAGAACGGGGAACAGGTGAGACACTTGTGTGGTCACAGCTGACTAAGATAAAGCCACAAAGAGAAAGATTCATTCTCCTGTGGTTCCCATTTCTCACACCAGGTGGCTGACAAGCTGCAGGCGTTGAACGACAACTTTGACGCGATGACAAGGAAGAAGAAGGACTTGGAAGACAACATCGAACTCTGCTCGCAGAAGCTAGACCGCGCCGAGAAACTGATCGGTGCGCCCTCTATATAGTAATATACATACATACTATATATACTCTACATAGCTGATCAACATATTGTGCCTGCGCCATGTAAAGTAAGTTCTAGACTTTATTTTACTGTGTCGCTCGTGCATGATGTGCCGTATGTGCGTGTGCGTGTGTGCGTGTGCGTGTGCGTGTGCGCGTGCGCGTGCGTGTGTGCGTGCGTGCGTGTGTGCGTGCGTGTGTGCGTGTGTGTGTATAGGGGCTGATGTGTGTATGTGTGTGTGTACAGGGGCTAACGTATGTATGTGTGTGTCTGTAGGTGGGCTGGGAGGAGAGAAGGACCGGTGGAGTGAGGCAGCGAGCACGCTGGCTGAAGCTTACTACAACATCACAGGTGACGTGCTGCTGTCTGCGGGAGTCGTAGCTTACCTGGGCGCATTCACCGTCGAATTCAGACAGGTTCGTGTCTCCCACCAAACCACCAAGCCACCAGTGTTACCGTACGCTATGTGCTAGGTGACAACACAGAGTGTTGTGATAGACACCTATTTCGCTCGGTGGATTGTATTCAGTTTCGTTTGTTGTTAGTAGGATTAGGCAGGGGATATGGAGGTGGAGGCGATTTCATTATAATTTAAATATAGAATTTGGATTAAAGAGAGAGAGAACGAGAGAGAAGGAAAGAAAGAGAGAGAGAGAGAGATAGAGAGATAGGGAGGGAGAAAGTGAGAGTGAGAGAGAGAGAGAGAGAGAGAGAGAGAGAGAGAGAGTGTGTGTGAGTGAGAGAGCGAGAGACAAACAGACAGATACAGGGCTACATGGAGGTTACTAATAGATTAAATTAGAATTTAGAAAGTCAAAGAGAGTGTGAGATTTAGATAGAATAGAATAAATTAGAATTTAGATATTGAGCGTTGATAGTTAATGAGTATATAAGGGTGATTCACACACGCTGTGTCGTGGCCATGCCTTGCAGGAGTGTGTCGCGGAGTGGCATGGATGTTGTCAGCAGAGAGGCATTCCCTGCTCGCCTCTCTTCTCTCTCAACGCTACGCTGGGAGAACCCGTCATGATACGTGCCTGGCAGATAGCGGGCCTTCCTGTAGACTCCTTCTCCATCGATAACGGTTAGTACGCACCTAGCATGTACATACCTACCCGACAATATAGTATAACATATCAGTGACAACATGTACCACCATAGTACAATACAACATGTACCACCATAGTACAATACAACATGTACCACCATAGTACAATACAACATGTACCACCATAGTACAATACAACATGTACCACCATAGTACAATACAACATGTACTACCATAGTACAATACAACATGTACCACCATAGTACAATACAACATGTACCACCATAGTACAATACAACA
>NW_014579029.1:54828-55585 GCF_000485595.1 Priapulus caudatus
CCTCTCTCTCGCTCCCCTCTCTCACATACACACACTCACCCCTCTCCCTCCCTCTCTCCCTCCCTCTCTCCTCCCTCTCTCTCGCTCCCCTCTCTCACATACACACACTCACCCCTCTCCCTCCCTCTCTCCCTCCCTCTCTCTTCCCCTCTCTCTCGCTCCCCTTTCTCACATACACACACTCACCCCTCTCTCTCCTCTGCAGGTATCATCGTGTCTAACTCGCGCCGATGGCCTCTCATGATCGACCCTCAGGGTCAGGCCAATAAGTGGGTGAAGAACATGGAGAAAGCCAACAAGCTGGCTGTCGTCAAGCTGTCAGACCCCAACTACGTGCGCACGCTCGAAAACTGCATTCAGTTCGGTCAGCCGGTGCTGCTAGAGAACGTGGGAGAGGAGCTAGATCCGATCCTAGAACCAGTGCTACTCAAACAGACCTTCAAACAGGTGTGTGTAGGTACAGGTGTGTGTAGGTACAGGTGTGTGGAGCTACAGGTGTGTGTAGGTACAGGTGTGTGTAGCTACAGGTGTGTGTAGGTACAGGTGTGTGTAAGTACAGGTGTGTGTAGCCACAGGTGTGTGTAGGTACAGGTGTGTGTAGGTACGGGTGTGTGTAGGTACAGGTGTATGTAGGTACAGGTGTGTGTAAGTACAGGTGTGTGTAGCCACAGGTGTGTGTAGGTACAGGTGTGTGTAGGTACAGGTGTGTGTAGGTACAGGTGTATGTAGGTACAGGTGTGTGTAAGTACAGGTGTGT
>NW_014579029.1:59487-59892 GCF_000485595.1 Priapulus caudatus
GTACCACCATAGTACAATACAACATGTACCACCATAGTACAATACAACATGTACCACCATAGTACAATACAACATGTACCACCATAGTACAATACAACATTCTCTCTCACTCTCCCTCTCCCTCTCCTCTCTCCCTCTTTATGTGTTCCTTCTCTCTCTCTCTCTCTTTCTGCCCTCACACACGCACGCACGCAGGAGCACACACTCACTCCTCTCCTCTCTCTCTTTCCCCTCTCTGATTCACACACTCACCCTCTCCCTCTCTCTCTCTCTCCTGCCTCTCTCTCCTGCCTCTCCCTCTCTCTCCCCTCCCCTCTCTCACATACACACACTCACCCCTCTCCCTCTCTCTCGCTCTCCTCTCTCACATACACACACTCACCCCTCTCCCTCCCTCTCTCCCTC
>NW_014579029.1:60383-61542 GCF_000485595.1 Priapulus caudatus
CCACAGGTGTGTGCAGCCACAGGTGTGTGTAGGTACAGGTGTGTGTAGGTACGGGTGTGTGTAGGTACAGGTGTATGTAGGTACAGGTGTGTGCAGCCACAGGTGTGTGCAGCCACAGGTGTGTGTAGGTACAGGTGTGTGTAGGTATAGGTGTATACAGGGAAACTACCTTCGATGTGTCGCAATGTTACAGGTGTACTTGACCCTATCTCATTACCCTGGGTCATAGATACCTACCTACCTACCTAACACTGACCATAGCTTATTACCCTGGGTCATAGATACCTACCTACCTACCTAACACTGACCATAGCTCATTACCCTGGGTATGTAGACCCTCACGTACCACCTCCACGCTGACGGCGGAGTGTCTCTGTGTGTCTCAGGGTGGCGTGGAGTACCTGCGTCTGGGGGAGAACGTGGTTGAGTATTCGCCGGAGTTCCGCTTCTACATGACGACGTGTCTTCGCAACCCCCACTACCTGCCGGAAGTCTCCGTCAAGGTCACCGTCCTCAACTTCATGATCACGCCGCTCGGCCTCGAGGACCAGCTGCTGGGAATCGTCGCCGCCAGGTGGGGCTGCTGGGCGCGTCGTCGCCACCAGGTGGTGCTGCTGGTCATCATGGCCAAACGAAGGGATGGATGGTTGGACGGTTGAACAGACGGACGGATGGACGGACAGATGGATAAATAGAGTGTTTCTCTCCCTTCCCCCTACACCCGCCCCACCCCCTCCTCCCTGCGTGTGACGTTGACCGGTCTCTCTCTCTCTCTCGCAGGGAGAAGCCAGAGCTGGAGGAGAAGAAGAACGAGTTGATCGTGGAGTCAGCGCGCAACAAGAAGCAGCTGAAGGAGATAGAGGATCGCATTCTGGAGATCCTCTCCTCCTCCAAGGGAAACATCCTAGAGGATGAGACTGCCATCAAGGTGACCTTCATCCCCGGCCTGCTACGAGCGGCGCCGCGTCACCCTGCCGCCCGTGATGGTGGTGCTGTATATGTATCCTTTGTCTTATCGAATTAATGTAATCTGATCGATTACAGATTAATCGTAGTTAATCAGTTGTGCTTGTCGTGAAACTTTATTCGCTGCGCCATTTCCTGTTGTTGCACAACCACAGAAAGTATACCTCTAGTCTCTCTCTCTCCTGATATTATA
>NW_014579029.1:61808-63121 GCF_000485595.1 Priapulus caudatus
CTCTCTCTCTCTCTCTCTCTCTCTCTCTCCTACTATATATATATATATATATATATATATATATTTATTTAGTTCATGTTTGACAGGTAGCTCTAGCCAATCAGTTTTGTGATCGGAGCATTCTAAAAACACTGCTTAGTAACAAAATGGCGCTAATTTAACGATTTAGAAACACAGAATAACCTTTAGAATGCCCCCACACCTTCACAAACACGTACTGCTACGTGATGCACGCCCCTTCCAACCCTTGCAAAACACAGCAACTAACGACCACCCTCGCGTCGCACACGCAGGTTCTCTCCTCCTCCAAGACGCTCTCCGAAGAGATCTCTGCGAAGCAGGTGGTTGCCACGGCGACGGAGCGCGAGATCGACGCGACGCGTGACGGCTATCGTCCCGTCGCCGCTCACGGCTCCTCGCTCTTCTTCTGCATCTCGGAGCTCGCGAACATAGAGCCGATGTACCAGTACTCACTCGCGTGGTTCATAGACCTCTACGTGAAGTCTATCGGCGGCAGCGAGCCGTCGGAACAGCTGGAGACTCGCATCAGCATCCTTAACGCTCACTTCACCAACAGCATCTACAGGTGCGCCTTCTATACCCCCTGTACGGAAGCGCGTGACAGGGCACGCCCTCAAGTTATAGATTAGAGTTTCCGTTTCTCTGTGTAGCGTCTCGGCTTTCTATTAGTCGCTCAAGGAATCGATGTTAAGTTTCGTATTATTACTCATAAGTTTTCTCATCTGTCCCTCCCCTGCCGCTAGGAACGTGTGTGAATGAGTCGATGTTAGTGTTCTCATCTGTCCCTCCCCTGCCGCTAGGAACGTGTGTGAATGAGTCGATGTTAGTGTTCTCATACGTCCCTCCCCTGCTGCTAGGAACGTGTGTGAATGAGTCGATGTTAGTGTTCTCATACGTCCCTCCCCTGCCGCTAGGAACGTGTGCCGGTCTCTCTTTGAGAAGGACAAGCTTCTCTTCTCCTTCATCCTCTGCATCGGGGTCATGCGCGGTGGCGGCGGTGTCGACGACGATGCGTGGCGATTCCTGCTGACAGGGGGCGTTGCGCTGGACAACCCTCACCCCAACCCCGCGCCGACATGGCTCACAGACAAGGCGTGGTCCGAGATCGTGCGCGCGTCCAACCTGAGCGGGCTGCAGGGGCTGCACGAGCACGTGGCAGCCAACCCCACAGCGTGGAAGACCGTGTACGACTCAGGTAATGCCGCGAGTTAGCAGTGGTGGTGGCAGCGGAGGTGACCAGTAGTAGTTGTAATAATAGCAGCAGCAGCAGTAGCAGCAGCAACAGTAGCAGC
>NW_014579029.1:63131-73167 GCF_000485595.1 Priapulus caudatus
TATATATGTATGTATGTTTATGTACATGTATATATGTATGTATGTTTATGTACATGTATATATGTATGTATGTTTATGTACATGTGTATGTATATATGTATGTATACACTGCCAGTAAAACGAAAACCCGCTTCCTCCCACACTCAGAGATTCATCGTTGACAACATGGGCAAGTCGTACATCGAGCCTCCGACCTTTGACCTCGCAGGATCGTACGCCGACTCCACCTGCTGCATGCCTCTCATCTTCATCCTGTCACCGGGAGCCGACCCGATGGCAGCCCTCCTCAAGACCGGCGACGACATGGGTTACCGTGGCAACATGATACAGACCATCTCGCTGGGACAGGGGCAGGTGTGTAGCGTGGGGAGTCGAGTCAGAGCATCTCGCGGTGTTGACGGTGTTTGGTTGCTTGGTTATTCGCGATCGCAGTGGTTGTGGGGCACATGCGTGACGACGTGGCGTACGTGGGTGTGTTTTACAGGGGCCCATCGCTGAGCGTATGATCGAAGCCGCGCTGAAGAACGGATCGTGGGTCGTGCTACAGAACTGCCACCTGGCGACGAGCTGGATGCCGAAACTAGAGAAGATATGTGAGGAGGTAAGTGTCGCGCCGAACGACTGATGTTTCACAACCTATCGTTAGTCTGTTAGTTATTGTTCACATGTATTGTGACATGTATTAACTACAGCAGACGGAACGTTGTACAATAATATGTACATGTAAATCTTTCACAGCCTACCGTCAGTATATATAAGTTATAATTCGCATGTTTTGTGACTTATATTATATATATAGCAAAACAAACGTTGTACACGTTCATGTACATGTAAATGTTTATGTACACGTAATGTACATGTACATTGTACAACATACATTTACACGTATGTATTATGACATACATTACATATAGCAGAAGGAACGTTGTACAAGTACGTGTACCTGTAAGCTATCTGTATCAATCTATAAATTGCTTGCATTAAATGACATATTATATACAGCAAATAGCAAATTGTACATGTAAGGGACACTTTGGCGGCATTTCACTCGAGTGACCCACTTGAGTCTACATTAGTCCGCTCATCCCATCCTAACCGCCGCACGCGCACGCGTGTTCCTGCCGGCAGGTGATAGTACCGGAGCGGACTCACACTAACTTCCGGCTGTGGTTGACCAGCTACCCGTCCGAACAGTTCCCAGTCTCCATCCTGCAGAACGGAGTGAAGATGACGAACGAACCGCCGAAGGGACTGCGAGCGAACCTGCTACGCTCCTACCTCAACGACCCGATATCCGACGCCGAGTTCTTCGTCGCCTGCAACAAGACGCAGGTGTGCACGAGTGGCTCCCTCTATCTCGCGTCCCTCTCGGTTTTATTCCGCTTATGAGTCTGTTTCGTTTTAATTATATTTTTTGGTGACTTTTATGTAATTTATATTTTCATCTATGTAATGTAATTTATATTTTCATTTTAACGTTTAGTATTGGTAAAATTTGACGAGAGTCAATTTTTTATTAAGTGTTGTAAGATTAAGGAAAGTCGATACTATACATGGTAACTTTATGAGTATTATGTTTATTATATCGGTAGAACTAATATGTTAATGATGTTGATGTTAATTGTGGGTGGGGGTCACGGGTGGTGGGTTAATTGTACATGGTAACATTATATGAGTATTATGGTATATATGAGTGGCCCTAATGTTAAGGATATAAAGGTTAATTTGAGTTGGGTAGGCGGTCAGTGGTACTTGGTAACATAACGATGTTGTTGTTGTTGTTGTTGTTGTTGTTGTTGTTGTTGTGTAGGCTTGGCAGAAGCTGCTGTTTGGTCTCTGCTTCTTCCACGCGCTCGTACAGGAGAGGAGGAAGTTTGGACCGCTCGGATGGAACATCCCGTATGAATTCAACGACTCAGATCTGCGCATCAGCATGACCCAAGTGCAGGTGAGAGTGTAGCAGCAGCAGCAGCAGTAGCAGCAGCAACAGCAGCAGCAGTATAACAGCAGTAGTAGTAGCAACAGCAGTATACCAGCAGTATAACAGCAGTAGCAGCAGCAGTATAACAGCAGTAGCAGCAGTAGCAGCAGCAACAGCAGCAGCAGCAGCAGCAGCAGCAGCAGTAGCGAACTTTTAGCTTTAGTAATGGTGTAAGCACTGAGAAATGGGCTACAAAGCACAAATGTTGAAGAATAAATCTAGTGTAAACCGAGTCAAACACTGTAAAGCTTTTCTCAGTTCATTTGAATCAGGAAAGAGAGTTTATGGTTGGTAACTATCTGCGTTTCGTTGCAGATGTTTTTGATGACTATGAGGATTTGCCACTAGAGGCGCTGACTTACCTCACGGGAGAGTGTAACTATGGCGGGCAGAGTCACCCGACGACAAGGACAGGCGTCTGCTTATATCACTGCTCTCATGTCTTATAGCCGGTGTGTGGCATAGAGAGAAATGTTCATATAAAGATTACAATACATGTGATAAGTATTGTAATTAAGTGTGATATTGTAAATAATGTAGTATTTCTCAGCTGCAAAACAGGATTTTTATGGGGGTTTGAATCTCTTGCTTTTCGCACATTTCTGTGAAGATTTTCACACTTGTTTTTACACTTGTTAACCCTACAGTCATTTTCAACAAGTTGCGTTCCCAATATAGACTGCTGACACGTCTTACACAGGATCTTGTTTGAGAGAAACGACTACAGGTCTCACCCAGTGGGACGTACTATGCGCCACCTGTTGGCGAATACCAGGACTACTTGGACTACATTAGAACTCTCCCACTTATTCCTCATCCAGAGGTGTTTGGACTGCATGAAAATGCTGACATCACCAAGGACAATCAGGAAACTCAGCAGGTGTGTGTGCTGTGGTACTATAATAATATGCTAATGTACTCAATATATACATAGTAACACTACGTTATATATCGTTACTCGTATTCGAGCATACATATGTGCGTGTGCGTGTGCGCATGAGCGTGCGTGCATGTGTGCATGTGCGTGCGTGTGTGTATGTGTATGTGTGTGTGACTAACAGAGCGTACGTGTGGTGTATGACTAGACGAATTGACATAATATATAGCATAACGTTTTGAACACAAACACACACACACATATATATATATATATATATATATTATATTATATAGCTATAATAACGTGAAGTACCGATCCAGTACAAATATCGATACCATATAGTGTATAAGGACGATGCGCGATAGATTATACTATGGTGCTATGTGGAGTGTGTTCGTCTGCGTTATAGTGTGTTTTGACACCCTGTGACGTTGCCGCGCGACGAGTTCCGGGCCGGCGCGGTCTGTCCGGGTGACTATCATAACAGTAGACCTTGCCGCTAAGCCTCAGCAACGCGCTGATTACACATGGAGAAGGTGACTGAGAATGGTGAGCATGGATGGCGATAGGGCCACTTTATAGGATGAGACCCATGGTTAGAAACTAAATGTAGTCATAATCATGTATGTTAGCGTCGACCGGGGGCGAACCTGTAGTATGGCAAACATTTGCAATAAATTAGCAAGTGTGATTTGCGAGTGCTTGGTAACGCTTTTGACTTCTGTGAACTTGGTTCCCTGCCGATACGCCAACGCGATGACTGTACATGGTAACTACGTGGCAGGTGATTCGAAGCAATACGGTGGTGTTGACACGGAGGCGATGAAACACCACGGTATGGAGGCCAGGAGACGTCATCGCTTCACAGCTCTATCCGCGTGGTCGAACAAGCCTTCAGGACGGCTGCGACCGAAAAGCAGTCAAAGGTGAGCGCGAAGCAGGTGCGCGGGGAGGAGGGAAGGGTGCGATGCGGGGCGGGGGAGGGGGGAGGGGCGGAGCGACGATGTGTTCACCTAAGCTGAGAGCTGCTTGCGCAAATTACTCTCAGCTGCGAGTTCCTTCGTCCGAATACGCTACAATGACATTAGTTCTTTCTTCATTGTAATCATCCATTTCACTCGTTCAGTCTCTGCACGAACCAGTTGCCTGTGTATGGAATTGATTACGGTGGATGGAGCGATAACGCCATATTCGCCCTGTTACTCTTGGTTAGTTAGCGGTATAGATGAGTGATGGAGCGATGAAGGATGAAGTGTGCAGAGGCGGGTAGTGCAGCAGCTAAGAATAATGAAGTATAATGGATTTAATGGACATTTTGAAATTCAAGATGGAGGCCAGATACATGTCGATAGAGATGGGTACCCTATCTCAAGTAGTGAATCACAATCTTTAAGAAGCTTAACTCATGTGCTCCTGTGGCTCCTGTACTATTGTGATGATGGAGGGTGTTTGATTCTTGTCTAGGTCTGGTTGTGATGTCATCTGAGCTGGAGGAAGTGTTTAACAGCATGCTGGTGGGGAAGCTACCCGCCTCGTGGGCTGCCAAGTCCTACCCGTCACTCAAAACCACTCGGCAGCTATGTCAGCGACCCCCCTTCTTAGCAAGGCGTAGGAGGCGTGCGTGCGGGTGCGTGTGTGTGGTGTGTGTGATGGTGTGTGTGTTGTTTGTGTGCGTGGTAGTGTTTGTGTTTTGCGTGTGTCTATGTGTGTGGTACGTGTCCGTGAGAGGTGAAGGGTCGGTCCTAGTGTGTGTTCGCATGTGTGGTGCAAGATGCAGTGGTTGTGTGCTGTCGTGGTGCGTGTGTATATGTGCCACCGTTACGTGAAGCCCCATGCTGAGTCCGGGTACACAGCGGCTGGCTCACGTGTATGTGTGCGTGCGTGTGTGTGCGTGCATGCGTGTGTGTGCGGCTGGTGCTGGTGCTGGACACCCTGCTGCAGTTGTGTGTTTGCTGCGCGTCACCGTCTAACTGTTAAAAAGTTTACGCACTAGCCCCCGCACTACTATCTCACACTCCCTACTCTTCATGATGAACCATGTTGCAACCATCGCTATTTGTAGAAGACTAAGTAAGAACCTGTATCGTCTTTTAAATTTCTACAAAAATCCTACTGTGCATCCTTGTCACATACGGCCGCTATCGGCAGTCTTCCGTCGTCTCATGAGATCGTTTTTTCCATTGCTCTGCAACCTTTACTGTACTGACTCAGTACAGCTTTCAGAAACAGTGACTCATGAAATCTAGGATGAAGCTCACAGCTCGTCTGTTTTTATCCCTCTGTCTGTGTGTGGCTGCGCTGTGTGGTAATGGGCAGTGACCGTGGTAGATGCTCTCTCTATCTCTCTACATGGTGTTTGTTACCTGGTGGTGGTTGGGTGATTGTGTCGCGCTGTGACATGGTAGATGGCTCTCTACATGGTGTTTGTTACCTGCGCTCGCACGCCCACCTGCCTTTCGCGTGATTGGATCGTTCGCGCTGTGACACTGGTGAGATGTGCTCTCCTACATCGCGGTGTTCACTCGTACCCTGGTTGAGCCTGCTTCTTCGGTGCATCCCCTTGGCTGTCTCGTGCCACGGTCGCCATGATTTAGATGGATCTCTCCCCCTCCGATCTCTCCTATACACGGGTGTATGGGTACCTGGTGGTGGTTGCGCCTGATGGCGGTGTTCACCCCCCCCTCGCCGGACCCCCAACCGTCGAGTTCAGATGTGCTCTTACCATGCGGTGCGTATTGATGCTTTTTCGGTGGCTATACGGCGCCTTGAAGGTTCTACTCTCAGCAATGACCAATTATCCGACCGCAAGCCAGCGGCAAACTCCCCGCACCGTGCTTCCTGGGATTCTGAGAGATATCTACCTTCACCACATCACAACCGTCCTTCTTACAGGTAGGTCATCTCCCATCCTGTCTCGCTCTCTCTCACACTCGCTCTCTTAATTCTTTGCTTCCTCTTTCTCTCTCTCTCTCTCTCTCTCTCTTACCTGCTCTCTCTCTCCACCTACTCCCCCTCTTCCTGCTCATCTACTCTCTCTCTCTCTCTCTCTCTACTTCTATCCTTCTCCTCTCTTCTCGTCTCGCTTCGTCTTCTGTCTCACCCCACGCCACCCCCTGTCGTCTTCTTCGTCATCATGTCTCATCGTCTCTGTTCACACTGTCTTCTGTCTCTGGTCTCTGTCTTGTCTCTCTCTCCTCTCTCTCTCTTCTCTCTTCTCTCTCTCTCTCTGTTCTCGTCTCTGTCTCTGTCTCTGTCTTGTTCTGTTGTCTCTCTTTCTCTCTCTGCTACTGCTCCTCTCTCTCCTCCCTCTTTCGCTGTGTGTGTGTGTGTGTCTGTGCTTGTGTGCTGTGTGTGTGTGTGCTGGGAGATGTTGTATTGTAGCTGCCGTTGCGTGCGTGCGCGCCGTTGCGTGCGTGGGCGTGTGTGCGGCTTGATGAGATGTTGGTGTGGCGCCTCGTGTGTGTGTTCGTGCGTTGTGTGAGTGTGCGTGTGGCGTGTGTGTATGGGGTGTGATGGTGTGTGTGTGGATGGTGCGTTTTGTGCGTGTCTGTTGGTGGTGCGTGACTCGGGAGTGTGGTTGCGTGCAGCTGCGTAGGCTAACTACACATGCGTCCACGCATGGTTGCAGGTGACTCCGCAAATACGCGCGCAAGTCTATCACATTCCATAGACAGCTGACGCATTGAACTTCATGTGATGGCTGAAGGAATGAAATGACCAGCAGAGGAGAGATGGCCATTATGTGAAGTAGAACCCCTCCCCCCCCCATGCCATCCACTGGCCATGGCCTCCCCCTGCCCCTCCCCACCCCCTGGCGCTGCCGTGAGGAGGGAGGGGGGACGGGGAGGGGTTTATACCGCGTGTTCTCACACAATGTAGGGCATCGGGGCGCAAGGGAGGATGGAGTCTATGTGAAGGTAGGCACCCCTCCCCCTCCCCCACTCTGGCGCTGCCGCAAGGGAGAAGGGAGAACGAAGAGGGGCTTACACCGCGTGTTCTTACACACTAGGGTCTCTGAAACATCGGGGGGGGGGAGGAAGGGTGAACTGGGAGGGAGGAGGGTGTGTGAGATTGGAGCATGCATAGTGTTCGGGCCACATATTCTTAACGTTGTCAAGAGCGAGAGTCATGTCGAATATAGAATAGAGAGAGAATTCTTGAAAATAAAAGAAAAACGCCTTCCTAGTGGCTCGTAAAGTCATCAGTATATAGGGTCAGAGTGGGCAAGCTATGGATGGAGCCCCATATTGCTCTTAAAGTAGAACCACTCTGATTTATATAGGGGGGGCCTAATTCTAAAATATACTTAATGAGCTAAATATTCTAAAAACTCTGCGTATGTATTTTTTCTCGCTCTAACATCGACCATCGTCGTCGTCTCGCTCCGCAGGTTTGTTCCTAGAGGGCGCTCGCTGGAGCCGCGACAAGTGCGTACTGACGAGTCCCTCCCTAAGACTCTCTATGAGACGATTCCATCATCCTGTTCAAGCCAGTGCGCAGGGCGAGAGACAGCAGCTGCTATCCTACTGCGCTCCCGTATACAAGACCAGCGCACGCCGTGGCACCCTCTCCACCACCGGTCACTCACAAACTACGTGCTTAACATTGACTGCCCAGTGACCGTCCACAGAGCCACTGGGTCAACAGAGTGTCGCCATCTTGTGTCAGCTAGATGACTGAATGCGGGAGACCGCGAAGTGGTGGCTGCGCTTGATGGGTGCAGGCTGCTGCTGCTGTTGTTGTAGTTGTTGTTGTTGTTGTTGTTCTCATGCTTCCTGAGGGTTAATTCTTCCATATACACCGTTTATATATATATATATATATATTTATTTATTTATTTATGTATATATATACACATATATATATATACAGTGTATATATGTGTGTTTCACATCTGTGATTAATAATTATCAAAAAAATTGCATATCGACTTGGATATTGTCAGTGATTCCGTCCGTGTTGTCGTCCTCTTATTTCACAATGACTGCTGAGAAAGGTGCAATATGACTTGTTTTAACACTGTAAGTAAATTATATAGATATGCCAAACTGACTCCACTTTTGAATGTTTTTATGATATGTTTATATTGCAACATGGAATGTCTTCCGATCATATATCTACTGTCGCACTCGTACATGTGAAGTACCATGTCGTGTGCACTGTGTGTGCTCGCTGCGTGCCCCTGCTGAGTGCGGCGCTGCCCTGTCTGCGTGCGTGCTCGCGCTGCGTGACTTCGCGCGTACTAGCGTTTGTGATGTGTACTCGTGCGCCCGTGTAAAAGTATATGTTTTTTAACACCCCCCCACCCAAAAAAAAATTAAAAAAAAAAAAACAAATAAAATAAAAAAATTTGTTATAACTTGTATCCATTATATTAAAACTATATACATATCATATTTTCAAAAAAGTCTTGTCATGCATCGTTAATTATATCTCTGAGTGATACAATTAGTAAAGCACAAAGCATTGTCTTGCATTACATATCACCAACATTGTTCTTAATGGAAAGGTGAACCTGTCTTCACGTTTGAACTAATAACAACCGTCATTAGTGACGTCAGTGGTATATACATACATACTATTCTACTATACATACATACATACTATTCTACTATACATACATATATACTAATTCTACTCTACTTCATGATATTCCTATTCTACTAATACATACAATACCATACTCATTCTACTCATACATCACATACCATACTATTCTCAGCCATACCATACTATTCCCTACTATCCATCTATCATGACAACTATTCTACTATACATACATACATACTATTCTACTATACATACATACATACTATTCTACTATACACTTACACTACATACCATACTTCCTACTATACCATTCATCCTATGCCGTAGCGGTACATAACAAGTTTCATATCGTTTAATATACTCATCGATGTACTAATACGAAGCCACAAGTCAATTGCGTCTTGCATTACATTATCAGCAAACAGATTGTTAGCAGCAAGTGAAAAAAATAAAACGTTTGAGACGTAACTAAACAAGCACAGTCAATTAGTCGAGTCAACGCCTGTATAACATAACCAGTCATACGTAGTCTACTCATACATACATACATATCTATTCTACATGAATACATAAACTATTTTTGTCTTTTCTAGCTATAACTATTCATATATGCATTCTACTATACATACATACATACTACTTGCCACATACTACATAGCATACATACTATCTCCTACATACATAACCATATAGTACTATTCTAACTATACAGTTCATATATGTGCTATTCTAACTATACATTACATACATACCATCTCCTACTACAAGCATCATACAGTTCCATCTACTATACTACATACATACCATCAAACACCTATACTACCAATACCACATAATAATCCACCCACAATATACACATCCACTCCATAAACATATCCTAACTATACATCACATACATCACATAACTCATCTCTACTATCACATCATCATTAGCGTACGGTAGCCGCGTGTATAGTCAGGTACACGCACCGAGAGCGACGAATTATATATATATAATATATAAAGTATTATTTCATACATAAATAATATATTATATTTACTTATATATAAATAAATGTGTGTGGCTGTGCTGCTGCCGTGCGCGACGCGCAGGCGGCGTGTGTGTGTGTGTGTGTTTTGAAAATGTATAACGCGATTAAAATAGGTAGGTTATAGAGGTGGTGGCCGCTTTCCATACGCGCACCACACAAATACACGCGTGGGCCAAATACACACACACATACGCGCGCGCGCGCGCACACACACACACACACATGCACGCACGCACACGGATACACACGGGACACCCTAATATATATATATCTATATATATAATATATAGCGTGTGGATATTGATATAAAGCGAAGCACACACTCACGCACGTCATCACACATGCACGCGCGCCGCACACGCTGGAAACAGAGATTTCACTATAAAAGTATGTTATCTGTCGTTTTAAGTATAAAATGCACGGATAACGCGTCATTACCCTTTCTCTATCACTGTTTTATAATTACTTGCAAGACTCGTGTTTTGTCTACTCCTTCTTGTACCTACCAGGGCTGTATTAGTATATATGACAATGACAGGCCAGCCAGCTATAGCTATATATAATATAAATGCTAATCCGACACGGCTATAAAAC